>NW_010179323.1:0-34554 GCF_000695765.1 Mesitornis unicolor
TGGCTGACTGGCTGAGTGGTCCTTCCAGCACCATCCATCTGGTGATCAACCACAGAAAATCTACAAAATTGAAACTTAAATATAACTGTATAGACAATGCTAAGCAAATTAAGAAGTACATGCAAGTGCAAGAATGAGGTAAAAGGATACTACCAAGAAGAGCATCCTGTTCAATCACCCCAAAAAGTAACTACAAAGCATACTGTGGTTTTTGTTTTGCAATATATCTCTCTAAGTATAGTAACTAATTTCTTAAGGCTGTCATGTATGTATTCTAGATTAATTTTCACTTCTGCTTTGTCTTGAAAGTTGTCTAATATTGAGAGGCATCTGAGTGCAGCAGGGAAATTCAGTTTTCTCGGTTTTTTGTCAAGGGAGTGTTACATCCACCAGGTTGTAGCAATTTATATTTGCAGTGCTAAACATACAGCATATAGTCCCTGAGAGTTTTTAGCTGCTCCTCCATGATTCTGATTACAGAGAGGTTCAACCATTGACTTGCATTAGTCAGAAACTCTTCACTGTGTTGCACTATGTGCTTTAGGGCACAAACCACAGATTTGGAATTGTGACAATCAGTTCTTCAGTTCCTAGGATTTTCCTGTTCCTCCCTTTACCGCTTTCCCAAATAGGTACACAGATTAGAGAATAGAGAGCACAGTATATTATACTTCCAGGAAGACATTAGCCTGTGTGCTAGAATACCTGATATAGGCATGGGCAAATCCTCTTACTACCAAACTTATGAATATTTTTAAAACAAGTCCAAGAAGACTGAAGTAGCTTTAGGAATCTCTGAGACTGGAGTCTGTGAACTTCCAAAGCCTTGTGAGCAAACAGTCCATGAAAGAGGACAGGGAAAAGCTGGTGTTTGTATTAGGCAAAAACTCAGTACCTTTGATGAAAGCAGTCTGTATTTATATTCAGAAAAAAGATGGATCTTTTTCTTTCCCTGAGGAAATAGGTCATTACCAGAAAGATCATTGTTTTATTCTTTAAAGGGCAGTATTTTATTCCTAGTCAAACACTGTGTGTAAGCATTTAGAGATGGTTCATTAGAGAAAGGCTAGAACACACTATTTGGGGTTGATAGCTTATTTATTATATGATGATTAATTGGAATAATTTTTACATCAAAATTTTAATTTACACTTCTCTAAAGCTGTTGATTTAAAGGTGACCTGAGCATTCCTCAGTTAGCTATAGCTCTTTGCAAATAGTAAATCTGTTTTCTGTGACAGTAGGATAGGATCTTTGTGTTTTTCATCACTTAGCTTGTACACCAAGCTCCTATAGAAATATATCTACACGAAGACCATTCCCAGTGTGATATTTCTCCAGCACTAATGGTAACCTTATTGTTTGTATGCTGTTGTATACTTAAGTCTTGGGTAAAAGAACTAAGACTTATAATTTAAGTGGATGACTTTGCCAGATGTCACAAGTTCAGTCCTTGCTGGTGCTATCCTGTCAATGTGAACAAGATGTGCTGTAAACTATTTCTGTGTCTATGTGTGAATCGAAGAAAGAATAACGATATTGTGCTCAGCATCATGGTGCATACCATGACTAAGAGCAAAATAAATTATTTGCCTCAGACGCTAGAGGCCAAAGGAAGAAGTTAAGTCTTATCTTATGCAGGATTTGAATGATGAAAATATAAAACATCATATAAAAACACTGGACTGATCCCAAATATTTGTAGTAGAGATACAGAGGTAGCCTACATAGTACAGGTGTAGTGCTGACCATGAAAATACTTCTGTGAAGTACTAGGTAGAATTTTCTACAGTGTTCAGTGCAAATGTTCCCTTAATATAAACTAAGCAAACTAAGAGTTAGGAAAATGACATTTTAAGCTTGTCCTTATAAAAGAAGGTTATGAAGTCAGAAAATATATAAAATGTGGGAAGCAAAAATTCAGGAAATGGTGATTAAAATGGAAACATTTTGAAAGCCTTAGTCAAACAAATCTTTGCTTTCAGCAGGGGTTTTGCTTAAATAGAAAGTAGTAAAAAATAATAATGGTCTCAAAATTTAAATTATTGTCATTATTAACCAAAAAAATATAGGTAGTGAGTTCAGTTTATCCAGCATTCTAATTCCTCAAGTAGTACTGTAGTGGCCCACTATGAAGTAGGTAAAATCTGATCAAGGTATCAGGATCTAGCTTGACAGAAAATAAAGTGTTCTGCTCTTATGGTGCTGAAAGTGATATGAATATCTAGACATATATGCAATATTGCAAGACAAGAACATCCTGCTTCTAAGCCAGGCCATTTTGTATACTTCCAAATGAGCTATTTACAGCAGAAAGCAGTATGTGAATCACCTTTACCTTGCTGAACAAACTTCCATTTATTTTTAAATCAAAATATTATTGGGAAACTGTTCTCAAAATGCAGAAAAGAATATCAATTACATTTCAGCTGCATTCTCAGGAGCATATTACTAAATAACATACTGTATGTTACAAAAAATTGATGAGGCAACAACATTAACTTACTGTCCAGAGATCAGAAGTGGGAAAACACATTTGTTCAATCAAAGAAGAAGCTTACTTTCACTCTAAATTTATTTCAGAAGTATTTAAATTCGAGTTAAGAATTACTGGCAGTATTTCAGCTGTTCCAAACCTCAGAATATTCTATTTAGATAAGGTGGCTGAGCAAATTAAAACATAAAGGCTAAATTCATTCCGAATTCATGTAACAGCCCCAGAGTCATTGAAAGTGCATTGGAATTAAATTTAATGCCTACAGATCAAATGAGAAATAATTTGTGTACCAATTAATCAAAAGTGCATTTTAATGTTCTTCCATAGAACATCATGAGTGACATCTCATAGAGACAAAGTTACAGATTTAGAAAGAATGGTCTTGGCAACATTTCAGCAACTGAAAGATGTTTCCTCTCTCCCTCACCCCTTCCTGAAGCTGCTATTATAATCTCTACTATAGGCAAATATTTATCCCCCAAAAAGAACATCATCTTACATAATTTCAAGTAGAAATGCTCAACTGTATTTTAACAATGCTCCCTCTGCCCTAAAGAGGAAGGAAAAAAAAACAATAGAGGCTGCTTACCATCTGTTTGTAGCAACTTCCCCTGAATTTTAAAAACTGAGGAGAAATACTTACTTTTTATGCAATGATATTTATTTATCATAGGGAAGTCTTAGAGCGGAAAGAGTATGAACAAGACCAATTAACTCAAAAATCTAAGCCTTATGATGGTCTTTTCAGTTCCAGTATGGTCTGTGGGATCCTTTCCCCAGTTCAGCAAAACAGCAAGTATGCTCACTCTATATAGGCACTAACAAAACAGGAAACCTAGGGTAGAAGAGTCACCCACATATTTAGCCAGGTTTCTCAGTATGTTTCTCAGTTTCTGTTAGTTTTCTGTTAGTTATTTTCCTAAGTTGTACCACTATCCAGTTGCAAGCTAGCTGGTTTAAAGCCTATTTATTTAAAGTGAGCTGTTGTTACACTTCTACATCCCTCAGGGAAGTGTTTGGATGGGATGGTCTGGAAATGCTGCTGGAGGCATATTTTTCCAGGCATTTTATCATGACTTCACCTGCCTCTCACTGATCATTGATTAAAAATACTTATGGTTCCAAAATAAGAAAAGTAAGCTTATGAGTGTCCCTAACTGCGAGCATGTATGTAATATAAAAATATTAAAATATGTCCTGTAATACCCGCAGGCGCCATTACAAAGGAAGTAAGCTTGCCCTTGCCTTGGTGCTTCTTCTGCAATACAAGTAATTGAGTTTCAGGGACCAAATCCAAATGCTGTTAAAGTCACTAGAAAAATTTCTGTTGTCTGCAGTGGTCACAAAATCTATACTGAAGTACTGTAATTCTTTAAGTGGTTTGTTCTGGTGGTGGTATTTAAACTTAATTTCCACTTTCTTTCAATTCATCTTTATTTAAGTTTCTTCCTCCTATAAAAAGTGTCCAAACATGTAAAACGGAAGCAGCTGTGTTTTTATTAGAACTATAAAGTATGGTGCTAACCAATTAGTAAGAGTGGAAAAACAGAGCAATATTATAAATCCTATTTTGGCAAAGGAAATTGTTTTGTGAAGGTAGAAAAAAGATGGGAGAGTTGCAATTCAAGTTGGAAATAGAAGTAGGAACAATTGCAGATATCATTTTGGGATCCCAAATTTTTAGATGTATTATCATAAAATACAGAATACTTCCGCACAGCAGGCAAAAAGAGAGAAATTTCACAATACTTAACAAGTTGAAACTGATGTATATGCTTCATAATGTTATAGAAAAAATAAGGGAAAAAAAGGTTGGCCTGGTCATCTAAGAGAAGCAATGTGAAGCACTTTCATGTTCACAACTAAGAGGTGAAAACATAAATAACTCTTAGGCTTAGAGAAAAAATATATTATAGAAGCATATCCTCAGGTACAGTAAATTGGTTTTGAGTCAGTGGAACTACGTCTCTGAAGATCTGGCCAAGGACTTAAATTCTCTTCATTTTACCCCATTACAAATGATGAAAAACTGCTGAGAAAAATTATTTCCAAGGACAGAAAACTGGTGTAAAGAGAGAATCATTCCTAGAAACCTGTACTTTTCCTGGAGGCAATGCAGCCCTCAAGTATTTGTATTCACATAACTCAGTGACAGCAATAGGATTACAAGTGAATCAAGCCAAGCAGGAACAAAACTGTTTTCAAAATCAGAACCTAAAAGCTACTGTTTCCAAATGTTCTAAAGTATTTTTTAAAGTTAATTGTGTTACAGATGAAGGCCATTCAAATGGTTGACAGTAAGTCCTTATTGTCATTACCATCATCAGTAGTAGTCCAGTAAAGTACAGATGGTAACACGAGGAACCCGGCAAAATGGTATATTAATGTTCCGGGTTCTCACCTTGTTCTTTTAATGGTTGCAGAGATACCACTGCTATTAATGGAGATGTTTTCACTGTAATAAACAGAGTTCTGTTGCTGATGTGTGTTTATGGGTTATGTGGAATGAAATGAACCAATAGAATGACGTATTTTTAAAAAATCATAGATGTTAAGGAATTGGTGCATTAAGTGAAGATCAGAGCCTTTGAATGGGCCTGATAGGAAGAAATATATGGAAAATCTACAGTCTACACTACTGTAATAAATATCCATTTGGATTTGTATTGCTATCAGAAAATACCAGGTGTTAAAGATTTTATACTAGCTGTTATGCAGTCTCTAGTAGTTTGAATTCTGACTACCAGTATATGCATGTCTAGATCAGGATCACTGTTATTTGAGGCAAGAATTTTTAATCTACAATACTGGATAAGCATGATTAGAATGTTCATTGAAAATGTATGTTTTGTTAAAAAGACAATTAAAGTTTTGAAAGCACTTTATATGAAAAAATAAACTATAAATCGATTTTTTATTGAGGTGCAGAATTTTGATAAGGCCTTTAGGTTTGTTTGTTTGTTTGTTTTTACTAAAAATGTCTTTTCTCTATGAGATTTCAGCTTGCATTCTTATTCATGACCATCAGCATCTACCTTACTCAAATAATTTAAAAGTCAGAATTTGTTAGACAAAGATTCTTAGATTAGCAGGATTCTGGTCCATAATACATATCAATGAAAGTGGAAAATGTTACTAGAATCTTTATATTAAAAAGATTGCAATAATTGTATTAGTAATAGTAATGTAGCAATGAGTATTTAAGAATAGAAGAAAATAAAATCTTCCAAATAATCACAAAGTATGCTAGAAGATTATCATATTGTAAAAACAACTCTGAAAAGCAAACACATCGTTGCATTCAAATTCAAGCAAACCTACAGCCACAAACTGACCATGCCAATGTAAAAAATGCAGCCTGCAAATGCAAACCCATTGCTACCATCAGTAAACCCTGCTCACAGAAGAACTCTCTTAATCGTTCTCCACATGCACACCCCACAATATTGTGCATTTTGTCTCATGATCCACGGGCTTGTGCAGCTTGGGTGGATAAAACTAGAACAGTGTCTGTGTACCAGAACATACTCATTCAGTGAACTGTGATAGGACTCCTTGCTAGGAGACATTTTTCAAAGCAGTCCCCCCCTCTTTAACCTGTTAGTTCAGAGTCTCAAAGGAGACCTACAAAAAACCTTTGCGAAAGAAGACTAAAATTTAAAACTATTAGCTCCTCTGGAAACTAAAATTCATGATCCAGAAAGAAATGTGATTTTTTCAGAACATGAGTGCTCCCAGCTTAGTGAAGAAAATTAGATTTTCTATTTCTGCTGAAGGCCTGAAGAAGAGCTTGCATACTCAAAATCTTGTCTGTGTCATTCAAATATGTCAATTCATATCACTAATGCTACTACTTTTCCCTGTTAACCTGGTCTTTTAAAAAACAGTATGATATGATTGTAAGAGTCAAATGGGATTTTTAATAAAAATAATGTTTATAGTTCAGTGATGACTTAAAAATATTCCTTTGAACAGTATGATCTGGGAATCTTTTTCTTACTAACATGAAAACAATTCATATTACAGCAGTCATTAATTTTTAATTACTTTTTTCATCAGAAAATGCCAATTCATGAAAAACCTCTGTTTCTGAGAAAAAAAGTAATTTTGAACACATGAGGTGTTTAATTCCAAAAATTTAGTATGAATATTCTTCTCTGATTTTATTTTTTTTGAGGGGCAAAGGTCCAAATTTTGATTTTAAGATAATTTTAAAATTTAGACTTATGTATGGTAAAATATTTTATAATAAAAACATCAAGTTGTTTTGTTGTTTTTTTATTTCCCCAAAGAGAATTCTATCCATTTCTGCATGCCATTATTTTCAAATGCTGGCAATTAAAGCCCGTAAGAGTTATTGTTGGACATGGAAACCATTCTCTTGCATTTTGGATGTGAATGTGGAAATTTATTCCTAAATTCTACAAAAAAAAAATCAATGCTATCACATATTCCTTGAAATAAAAGGATATGTAACATATACTGAATAGATGAAAAACATCACTTTGACTGTACAGCTATATTGTTAACATCAGCTAAGAATAATTTAGAAGTGGAATTTGGGGAATACAGGGAAATAAGAAACTCCATGATGCAATTCATATCTTAAATAACCTAAATAAATCTTTGATGAAAGCTATTTCTCCTAGTTGACTAAATAAGAAAACTTTTCCTAACTTGATGTTTTCAGTCACTGGTGTAAAACCAGGTGGTACATTTCTTCCTCACTCATATTTAGCCATCACTTTTAGATTGTGCCTGCTATTTGGAAGTGCTGGAATATCACAATATCTCAATGGACAAAAGCTTTTATTAATAACTAATCAAATCCCTCTCAAACGTATTCTAGGAGAGAAATGAAATTTAAGCTTTACCTGGTGATTGTAGACATGAACAATCAGACTGATTGAATTACCTTTGAGAATCAATTTTTTGCTATTCAGAGTCTAACATTGCTGCAAGTGGACTACTTGGATCCGCAGTAGAATGAACGTGTTCAAAAGCACACTCTGATTACAACAGGTCACTAGTATACGAATAATCAACTCAGCCAATCAACACTATAGCCAAGTAATTCTACCAGCGTATACACACACACACTCACACGTTCAAACTTTCCATAAGTTTATAGGTCTGATATATAAGGTGGCATACCCTGTTCTGGAAAATGGTGAGATATGGGAGTCATTCTGTATGAATAGCTGAATAGGGAAGATGGTCCTTTGTTTTATATGTCCAATTCATATAGAATTTATAAATTTATATTACTCTTGTATTTGATACTGAGAATGAAAGGACTAAAACCATGATTTATCATGAGCACCTATGGACTAAAGATGTTTAGCTTAACAGGAAAAGTTAAAGGATGTGACTATAACCTATTAGTTTCTTCCTGGGACTAGAAATGTGATAGCATTTGAGGCTGACAGAAAAGTTGTAAGGCCAAGGGCTGGAAGGGATGCTAGACAAATTAAAATTGGAATCAAGGTACTTTTTTTTTTGTAAAAGGAGGTACCAATTAGTTGAACAACTCATTAACATTTTTATGGATTCTCCATTCCTAGATAAACCGGTCTTTTCCCTTTAAGATACATACTAGTTGAATAAAAAAGCCAATGCAGGGATATTGACCTATACTGTACAAAAATTCAGCCTACCTGAATACAGGTCCTTTCTAGGTTTAAAATCTGTGAGTCTTTTATATGCCCAAATGTCTGTGGAGTGTTTGTTCCATATATAAATAACAATTCATGTATGAATTTTGACCTTTGTGTACCAACAGGAGTTTTTATAATTTATCATTTGTCATTTACCTTTTTGTAGTCACTAACACAACTTTTAGAAGTGTATTATTTCCTCTAGTCAAGGAGCAAAAATAGCACAAAATGACTCAGATGATTGTCTAAGTGAAAAGTGAGTATTAGGGATGAAACACACATTTTCAGAAAAGAGTATTCAGTAAGATCCAAGCGGCTCTAAATTAATCATGTACTCAATTTGTAATGAATTTCACATTCTGAAATGTAAAATACTTATTATTTGCTTCTCTGAAAACTTGTTTTAGGCATTGAACTTGGTTTTCAGACAAGGAAAATAGCATCTAAGCTAAGCTTAAGTTTATTTTTTTTTTTGCAAGTTAAAAAAATAAGAATTGTTTTCTATCTACAGTTCTCCTCATTTAACCATTAACTCCACAACCTCTCTAATTACTAATTCATTTTCATAGTTGCTTCTTATGGTAAAAATAGAAAATAAAGTTTCCTGAAGTTTACACGTACATCTACTGTGAATACTTCGTACTATGCTTGATTTTGGTTCCTTGTGGTAAACACCTACTGAATCTAATAGATATCAGTTTTATTCTTAAGAATGAAAAATCTTGCAGCAGGTTGTAGTATTACTCATTTTTAACTGTCTCAAATCATCTAGTAACTAATTAATAAATATTTTATAAGTGCTGTGACCATTACCACAAAAATTCTCAGGAAAATTGAGGGTTTTTCCCAATGAGTCTTACCTTGTCAAACACTATAACAATATGAAACTTGTATTTGCAGAGCTACTATTATGTTGTCTGCACACTTGCATAGAGTGGAAGACGTGTTACACTGGTAACACATGAAAAAAGAAATCAAACTATTTACACTGCTGCTGGTTTGTGGTTAAAAGGTAGGTAGAAGCTCAAGTTTATGCATCAGAGAAGAAATCAGGATCACTGATATAATGGGTATAGATAGGAAAGCACATTCCAAGTAGGGTAAGTGACCAGCTAATATATTTCCTGAGTAGAAGACGGTTATTTATTAAGCAAGTCTATTAACAGCCCTTTTTTATTTAATCAGAATTAAGAAGAAAAAGAACATTTGTACTGTGCTGTCCTATTTTATTGGGACAGAATTTTAGAGTTTTCTTTAGAGGAAAACTGCAATTTTGTAAGGACATACTATTTCATGGAAACAAAATGATAAAACTTTTTTGTAGGTTAAGCTAATATTGGTATGTGATACTCAATATCTTCAGCAGACTTGAGATAAACAGGTGCAGAGGCTGGGAAAAGCTGGTGGAGTTGACCCTAAGCAGACCCCAGGCTGTCTGATTAGTACTAATCTATACCATAAATGTCACATTGACTATATATTATGGATTTTGCTGGGGACGGCCCCTCTCCTCCTGTTCTTTCTTCTCTCTTCCATGTCTGATATCTCAAAAGGGACTTGTTTACCATCCTAACCTGAAGCTTATTCCCCCACAATATTGGCTGAGTATAAACCTGTGTATTTTATAACTGTTATTAATATTAGGTTTTGTTATTATTATTTTATTAAATATATTTCTATTTAAACCCATGAATCTCCTTTCATTTTCCTGACCTCACTCTCCAAATGTGGAGGAAGCATCAGGTGATAGAGCAACTGTATAAATCACAACATGTGCTGTGATGAAAAGGTATGAAGAGAAAAACTGTTTTGATTTTAAAGAAAGTGTCTAAAAAGGAAAGAATGTTATTCACAGAATCACAGTATATTAGACAAAGGTGTAAGATTGAATGTTAGAATTTAGACACCTAACAGATTCAGTAAGAATTGAATCATTACAGTTTTAATATGAGTATCAGGTTTCAGGTTGTGTATTTCAAATTATATGGTATAGATCTTTGCTTTAAAATGTAACAAAATAAAATTACTTCTACATAATTCTGTAAAATTATTTTTTAAATGATGGTTATTTTTCTGTATAAATCCAAATAAATTACTCTATGCTATGGCTGTTCTGTCACAGCTCATAATCTTTCATATTTATTCTTAAATATGTAAAAAAACCCCTAATGCCTGGAAGAGAGAAAGTGATATTAGATAGACCTATTAAGCCGTCTGCTAGAAAGAAGTAACTGTCTTAATACCACTGTGTTACACCTGTAGAGTATTCTGCCCCAAATGCTACATTTATGCTTCTCTAGATAGAGCTGATCAGTCTGTGGACAAATACATTGCCCTAATGGAAGGACTCTGCCACATTTTCTTTCTACGTATATACTGTGATGTAAATAAAAAAGATTTATAGTAATATACATTATTACCTCCTCTATAGTTCAAATAAACAGAAACTGTTGGTCTCCTGTCTAATCAGACTGCAAATAGTGTGCAGTCTTCTACTCAGAAATATTATCACTTTAACTGGAATTTAAGACATGTAACAAATCCTCTTTATTTAATATGCCTATTATTCAAAACTTTTCTCTTACAGAAGATATACATATATTTATATCTATGTGCATATATATTTTACTATATACATAGACAAAAGTATCTATTTGCTTCCAGAATGAGATTACTCTTAATTAGAAGTGAATGAAAATTAGAAGATGGTATCCATTCTGCATTTTTCAAGGGAAAACGTGCTTAGTGTTATTTGCCCAACATTTTCTTCTGTGGTCTACTACAAGCATAATTAGTTATTCTCTTTTTGTCTGTAGAGATTATTAAATACCCACCAAATAATCTGACTAACAATGGAAGCAGGGTAGACGATAAAAAGTAAATGAATGAAAGAGTTTTTATAAGTAATGCCTAGCAATTTTTTTCTGTGACAAATAAACTGCTGGCTTCTGTGCTTTAAGAATTTAAATACTTGTTAGCAAGTTTATTTTAAACACTGGCCAAAATGAGGGTTGAATGGCTAGACAAATATTCCTGTAGCATATGTCCCTCTAGATGGGCAGAAATTCTAACAAAAAGCACTGGAAATAAGTTTAGCCATGTTCTGATCAGACCCAAATGGTATTTTGATCAGATCCTGCCATTAAACAAGGGATACATGTATGTGAGAGACCTCTCCTATCCACTTTTGCTCATGCTATTAATTACCATCTTATAAATGAAAAAGGAAAAGTATAATATCTGGAAATCTTCCATTTTTTAATATTATGTTAATGTTAATGTATTTTAATGTCTTCACTGCCCTTGAAAATTTTCCCGTGCTCACTTGGTCATATTCTGAAAAGGGATTGATCTGGGCATTTACCTCAGCCCATTCTCCATTGACTCACAGTCAGAAATGTGGTGTAAAAATGGGAAGCACAAGAGTGACTGTATACTAACCAGATTTTAATTATTGAAAGTTTGATTCTAAGCCAGCTTTTTACAATTAATTCAAAGAAGTTGAATAGACAGAATTTCCTAACTTCATCTGTACTTAATCGGATTTTGTCTTTATAAAATATGTGACAGGCAGTATAGTTCAGAGTGGCATTTAATCACAGTGGACGAAAGCAACATAATCTCTTGGAACAGAAAAGGACAAGTTGGAGCATGTTTTTAAATACCAACATCACCATTATGTATAAATTATTACTGGTTAATAATCATGTTTGCCTATAATTTTATTTTAGTATGATTTGTATTTTTCAAGAAATACATATTAAATTATTATCTTCTCAATACCACTGTTAGCATATGAATTTCCTGCAAAAATATTAAATTTTAAGTTGTAATACTACTAATTTCAAATATATATACTAAAATTTTAGTTACATTAAAAATAATAACACTGTATTAATTTATTATGGCCTTTACTATCAATTAGATTATAGGAAAAAAATTGACCCAGATTTTATAAAGTTCATTTTTCACTTTATGTTGTAAATCCTCTTTCAAAGACAGTTAAGCTTTGACATAAGTGCACGAAGGACAAACAAAAGAAACTTAGAAGGGACATATTTCTTTGCGTTGTGAGCACAACATAGAACAAACAGAGAGTATTTTTATTTTCAAAATTTTAATGTTTATGCAGCATGAGCTCATATTTATGTAAGTAAGATCACTTTTCTATTACTGACATGTAGCTACAATCAAAAATACGAGTTAGATAGCACGTCATGTTATTAAAGTGTCAATGGGTGCAAAATTAAAATCAGACTTTTAATGAGGAACACTAAAACCCAAATATTCCTTAAGCTAGACAAAAGTTGAAATGTAGTTAAGCTAACAAATTTATCTTCTTACTTCCACAGACTTTTCCGGTGTTCCCAGGCAAGCAACTTTTACAAAAAATACTAACAAAGCTTTATATAGGCATAAGAGAATTACCCATCATGGAAGTATGGTGGTTTCCAGGTGCTCAACATGTGTCTAACCACATAAAGAGATCTTTGAAAGTGTCTTTACCTAAAGCAAAAGCAGTAAACTCCATCATAGAGGTGGCCTCCTGAGACAAGGCTTCATTAGATTTGTAGAGAGTAAGGATTAAGATTAAGCAAACTTGTATCTACCATATGATACACTGTAACACTGAATTGTATTACCTGTTTGTCCTGGGAATGGTTGTCACCTGAAATGCTAAATGAACACGCTCCATCTGTAAGCCAAGACAGTGTCACTAAGGCGGCCTCAGAAGGTGTGTGCTTCCACAGTCCTTGGCTCTATATGAGCGCTGCAATGCAGTGAAGGTACAGAAATACAGAGGGTGTATCAAGAAAACACACTAAGAAAAATAAAGCTGTCTTTATGCTCTTCTTGAAGAAAAAGGAAAAAAAGTGCTTACAAAAACAGTGACAGGAGAGGAAACAGGAGGGAAAAAAAAAAAAAGTGCCTTGTTAGTATTACCTGACTTGCAGAGAAGCTACTGCATTTAATGAGCAATCAGAATGTTCATTTAGTCTAATGCCAGATCTTGTTTTCAAGGAGACATTTGTGCACTTAGATTGTTAATTAGCCACAGCATCCATAACCATCCTCTGCACATAGGATAAGGGAAACGAATAATTGAAGCACAACTAGAATTGTAAAATCCAAAATGAGACTTTGGGGGAGGGAAAGAATCTATGAAATAAAAGATTCCTGTCCCTCATTAGATTTATGGAAACAGAACCTTTGACAGGAAGAATCAACACAGATACCAGCTTTTACCAAAACATAGTGGAAATGAAATCACATTCTTCGTCTATTCTTTCTTGGATCCAGATAATGGAAACATACTCAATTGATTTTTAATTTTTTTTAGGAGATGTTAATATCACACTGTGGCAGGAAAGGCAAAAAGACTGTAAAGACTAGCCAAACAGGAATGAACGTAAGGCTTGTGAGTATATAGTTACATTGTGAGGTCCACTAGGGGACAAAACATTAACATTTGGACTGCAAGGCTTTAATCTGATGAAAGGACACACAGACTATAATAAAAGCATGCGTATGTCCAGGTGTGTGACAGGCACTTCCAGACAGCTCCTGCCCACTACAGGACACAGCTGAATATATTTTATTTGATAGTAAATTAAAGGTGATTCTCCCCAAGTTAAATCTGTCTGTGATAGTAAGTGGTAAGCAATGGCCTTGTCTTTTTATCAACCCATAATGTTTTTCATCCCATTTTCTTCCCCTGTCCTGCTAAGGAGGGAGATTGAGTAAGTGGCTGAGTGGGTATGTAGCTATTTGCCCAATCTAGTCTAGTAAAAGAGGTCTTCCTGTCTAATATTAGACAACATACCTACTCATCAGTGTAAACAGATTTGTTGGGTGAGATTTACATGGCCGTGTTCAGATTCTGAGAGTCCCAGGCAAAGTTATAACCTATTAAGCAGCAACATCAACCTTTTTCCAGAAGAACCTATTTAAAAGCCCAAACTAAATTTGAAAGAAAGTGAGAGCTCTTTCCGGTAGAGCAAGGAAAGAATTCAGAATGGAAATATGGAGGGTCCAAAAGAATGTAAAAAATCTGTGTCACAGAACTAGCTGTCCTGTTCTGGTTACCTTCAGTCAATTATTTTATTTTTGTTACCAGAACTTTGCTGTGTATATGTGGGTTTAATTCATCTCTCTCATAATTTGGGTGCCTTGTCTGAGACCACTACAATGTTATATTACTCATTTAGAACAAACCTGATTGCCTTCCCCTTCCTGAGGTAATTCTTCAGATATGGAAGAAAAATACAATGATATTTCCAGCCTAACAGGGTTATTTTTTCATTATAGTGGAACCAGCACTGTATGCATTTAATCTACATCAGGTTCTAACAAAACGAACAAAAATCCCCTGCAGAATTTGAATTAAAATGGCAAAATAAATTTGAGAAAAATGAAAACTGGAAATTAGAATAGTACTACACAGACCAACTGTGGAAGTGTTATTCTCTGACTAATGTTTCTAATCAGTGAAAAAGGGAAATAAAAAAAATGAAAATGAGAAATGGGTGACTGACTATACTAACAGATTGTTCAGTTTTCCCCAGTGGAATGGCCAGTTTTGCAGAAGACCTTCAGATGTGATCAGAAGGTAAAAATAAATATTTCCCATAAAGGAAGAAAAATTATAAAAAAGTGAATGTTGTTTTGTTGTAATGCATAGTTGAATCTTCATCCGAAAATTCATCTTCAAAAAAGTGTTAATGTGACAATCTAGGACAACACAGGTGAAAGTTCAGTGGAGCACAAATAGAGAAGTTAAAGGCTAACAGAGTTACCTCTAGGGTAATAATCTGGCAAGGAGACTGCACCTATCACTGTAAATCCAAGGACCATATTGGTCACTTTCTAGTCTTTGATGGCTGGGTAACAGTGTCTAGATAAAAGCTGAAAAAAAAGAGTAAGAAATTGAGAAAAATGAAAAGGAAATGGACTATATTCTCTTGGGGATCACCTCTTATTAAAACTCTGTAAAACTCTGCAAAGAGTGGAAATGATAGAGACAGAGAGAGTGGAGAAGGGGGGAGAGAGAGGAGACAGCAAAACTTCAGGTCTAAATACTGTTTTCAAGCTGTATTTAAAAAAACCCTAGTTGTCCAGTCTCTAATTATCTTGAAAATGTCTGCCTACCAATGAATTCAAGTTAGAAGGCACTTGTCTGCTTATTTAAGGCAAAATTTTGTCTTGTAAAAAGCATGAATAAAATAATGTAACATTCTCCCAATTTCTTAAATCCTGTTTTCAGAAGGTTACACTCTAGATTATTTGGCTTGACACAAAAAGCTAACCCAGTTATGCCTATGTAGTAACGTGCTTTATAGAGTAGCCAGCTCAGGTCTGAAAGCAATATAGCAAGTAGTGGCCTGCCACACCTGAGCTAATGTATCCTGACTTGCTGGATATTATTATTACCACATAGGCACATCAGTGATACAGCTGGCAGCAGTCTCTGCCCCTCATATCATTGAATAATGTATGCTGTAAGCTGTTTGAGACCTAAAGCTCCATGGAATTTAATAGAACTTGTGTTTCTAAGTCTATTTGATATCTTCAAACCCTACCTCTGTCCAGGTATGAATATCTGAGAAAGTTAGGGCTTGTCATTGTGCTACAAACCTTCAAAAAATAACTTGCCATTGATTTCCAGTGAATAGCCTTCAGCATTTCTCTGTCTTCTGTCATCCTCTGGGATTACAACAACTGCAGATTCATTTAACTGGAAGATATCGTTAAAATTAATAAAAATAATTAAATAAAAAAAATCTGGATAGAATTACCAATATAACAAACGCAAGGTGAAGTATAATAACTACAGGAGTAGTAGTTATATGCTTTGAAGGATTTTTGTGAATGAGTCACCGTATGCCAGGAAGCTTTGAAAATTGTAATTGCCCGCAGCTGGAACTTAATATTAGTGCCACCTTGACCTTGATTTTGGATGTCATGCTATAAATTGATTGGGAGGTCCAACTGAAAGGTAAATTAGGTGGTGTGTGTTTCTTGTCACCAAGGCATGAGAAGGCATTCAGAAGGCATGAACCTCACCTTGGATCGCAGTTAGAAAACTAATGTCCATCAACAGTCAAAAAATTTTCCCCACTTTTAAGTTTTGAATGAACTTGTTTAGAGGAGAGGGACCTCTAAAGGGACAGAAACCATACTGTAATCACAATGATTAAGAATTATAAAATGAGGGAGGTGCTCCAAAGCATAAAATAGTGCCTAACAGCTGCTTGCTCTCTTTCCTCCCTCATAGCAGAGAAAAACAAGACAGCAAGGATTGTGAGTTGAAATTAAGACAAGGAGATCCCTTACCAGTTACTGTCATGAGCAAAACAGACTCAGCTTCCCAAATTAAAGGGAATTTAATTTAATTTATTGCAAATTAATGATATATTAGATTACTGATTCAGCACTGGGAAATGGAAAACAGGAAATAAATATTACCAACACTTAGGCAGTACACACTCCTCCTTCCTCCCCAGGCTTGATGCTACTCCAGACACCTCTCCTCCCACCTTGTTATCAGCACAGGTTACACTCAATCCCTTCAGTGAGGCAATGGGCAGCTCAGGGAGAAGTTGCAGTCAGGACATGACAGGTTTTTTCTGTTGCTCCTTCCTTCTCACTCTGCACAGGCTGCAGACCCTTTAGGAATATCTGTTCCACTATTATTTCTCCTTTATTCCCTCATCTCTCTGTTCTCACCTTGTTTGCTTTTTTTCTGGTATTTTCTGACCTTTCTTAAACATGTTTTCCCACACTTGATGGTGGCTGATTTGCTCAGCTGTGTCCTGTGGTGGGATTGTTGCAGCCGGCTGTGTCCAGCATGGGGCAGATCCCAGTTTATCCTCACAGAGGCCACTCTTGTAGCTCCCCAGTGCCCACATCTGGACACCTGCACCCAATCCAGGTGCTTTGGAAGTGAAACCTTTCTGAAATATCGCCTTTGCTGAAAGACTATATGTATTTAAAAGCAAGCCCTGAGGGTGTATGTGGTTATGGCCTGTTTTCATTGTGTATGTTTCAATGACAGTTCTTACAGAGCAGAACACGAGTTACTTCCAGAAAAAGGAAACATCACAAATGCACTAAGTGACTGATTTCTCACCATATCTTAGAAGAATATAACTATGATGGCTTTTCAAATATTTGAACAGATCCGGTTAGTACATGCCAGAGAAATCTTACTTTCCCCATCACTTGCTAAATATTTCTTGAGCTAGGAAGTTCCAATAAATGTGTTATTGTAAGGCACATGATCACAAGATTTGGAAATTAAATAATTCAAGTCAATGCTTAATTTGTTCTGATATAATTTCATCTGTATTTTGTGAAGTACTGCAGCCTTGTAACATTGCAATTTATTTCACTTTATTTAAGCAGAGCCTGCAATTTAAGATTTACAATGCACTCCTGTTCAAGAAGGTCCTGTGAATACCTGGCACCGTGGGCTTTTACAAACACAGACAAAAGGCATTCTAAATCTGTTGTACTTCAATTTAGTTGAATGCTGAAATAAGTGATGATCTAGTATTTGTTAATCATATGAAACCCTACAGTACAGTACAGATGGCTAATATTTTGTAAGAACTGTGTTGTAGAACCTGAAGTCCTGATAGTAAATTTTTTTCACTGCTATCATATGGTACAGGACTATATAGATCATACAAAATTCATGTTGAACTTGAAGTACCATCTAAAGCCTACAGTAGAGTATGCAGTATGAGAAAATTAATTTGATTCTCTGTAAAAAATATGACACTGCTTCATGGCTCCAAAATATTTCAGAGCCTTTTGCGAGATCACTGTCACAAACTACTGTGCCAAATTTCCTCACAGCTACACCCATAACACCAAATTGTTTTCAGAGGAATTGCCTGTATATAAATGAGAGTGTAATTTGGCTTGATGTGTTGGCTCCAACTGAAGAACACAGAAGCAAAGGGCCCTTTCCCTTCTCCTTTTGAATCTTAAGATTGAGGCTAATTATTTTCAATGGTGATTCAAACAGAGGAGCTACCTGAAGGAAAAGAAATTATAAACGCTGATTCTATTTGTCTCAACTGCTAAAACCAAAGAGAAGGAACAAAATAGTGATTGATAGTCTGTTCACAAATGGTGAAAATAGGGACAAACAGTGGAATTTTAGACATTAACCTAGAGGTGTTGAATGCACTTTTTACATTATATATTGCTCTCAGTCACTTTGACAGCTCCAGTACTGCTAATTACTAATTATTATATATTTTTTTGTATTATAACAATGCTAAAATAACATTGTGTACATCTAGGTGTTGCAAATTTCCCTTTCCTTGATAGCAGATCTATTTAGGGGGAAAGATACACACCCAGTATTTCCCTGAACACCTTTGGTTTGTTAAGCTGTTACTTTAAGTAGAACCAAGCCTCATTTCTAAGTAACTGGTTGGAGCATGAGTTGTGATGACATCAGTTGCCATAGAATCATATAATAATTTGGATTGGGAGTGACCTTTTAAGGTCATCTAGTCCAATCCCCCTACTATAAGCAGAGGCATCTGCAACTAGATCAGATTGCTGAGAGCGCCGTCCAACCTGACCTTGAACATTTCCAGGGATAGGCCATCTGTAACAACTGGAAAACCTGTTCTGGTGTTCCCAACCCTCATTGTAAAAAATTTCTTGCTTATATGTAGTCGTAACCTACTCTCTTTTAGTTAAAATCATTACTCCTTGTCCTATCACTACAGGCCCTACTAAAATTGTATAATCTGAAGTGCATGGTTGTGCTGGAGCATCTATCGTTTCTAGGCAAGAGTTTGCAAAATCCTTCAGAGGACATCCTTTGTAGATTTTACTTACAGCAAGTGCTGTACTCTTAGATGTGGTCCAAGTCTTACAACCCATTATCGGTGATAGTGAGAGCTAGTGACCTTGCACACCCCCAGTGAATTCTCCATGTTCTGCATTTATTGGTTCTTGCAGATTCAATAGGACTTCACGTCTCCATAGTTTGTCAGTCTTCGGGAAACTTTAGCATAGTATCTTCTCACTACATCTTTTCCCTCTCCTCACCTCACTGTTTCCTGGCAACTGTTTCTCCATCCAAAACTTTCGATGCCAGTAGACACCGTTCACACAAAAGCGCCTTGTTGACACAGTCCTTCTCTACTTCACTTAGGGAGGAACAGCTCTGAGTCTTCAAGATCTACCCACAGCTGTGGGGTACTTTCTGCCTTCTGTTCCTTGTAGGAAAAGCAATCATTTCTGCTTTCAGAAGGAAATGCTTTCACAAAAACTAGTACTGAGTCGCTCTCACACGGAACTTCAAAGATTAGCAAAAACTACATTTAGCCCCTCAGGTCTTCGGGTGCAAATCCCTTATGACCACTTTCACAGAGTATTTTATTCCAAACTGTTACTTCTGTACAGACAGTACACGCTCAGATTGATAGTTTTACATGGATTAAGTTTACCTAGATATTAAGCAAAAGTGAGGAATAGGCTTTTAGTAACAAATGTGCATCAAAGAGTATGAAGAGAAGTTGCTACTCCTAACTTCGACAATATCTATTCCATTAACTTCATTCTGACAATTACCATTTTCTTTGGCATATTCCCACTCCTAGTGCTGTGGAACAGCTTCATAGAGAGTTCCCACCTTTCAGTAAACAGATAATTTATTTGGCCAAGTCTATGACTGAAAACTACCCTTCATTTTTTTCTGGGAGAACCTGTGTCCTAATAGGTCATGTCACAAATTACTTGAAATCTAAAATATGTTACCTTCATAACTTGAAGAAAGATGGGCTGTTTGTGACTTAAGAAGGATTGTAAACCAAGAGACTTTTGACCAAATTATCTTCTCTAGACTCACACTGAAAAGAGTAATATTTGCTTTCCTGTTGGAAGTTCTTTGCATTTGCTAGAGGGTCATAACAAGAATTTGTTCTTCTATAGACAGACAATTTTCCTTGTTAAGCTGTCTTTTAAGATGAAATCATATCCATAATACTTGTCTAGCCCAAACATCTCTTCTTTGGAAACAAAACTGGAGTACCAGTAAGATGGAGCAGGAGACTGCCACATACACATACTGCAAACTGCAACTGGCACGCCCCAGAAAGGAGAACTCCCAGGGTTATAGAGTTCATGTGATCAAGCTTCTTTGGCAATGCAGAACCTTTCTTCCTGGCACATAAAAATGCAGTTTTAACCTATCCAATATTTCCTTTTTTAACAAGTCCTGAAATGTTTCATGATCTGAGTTACAAAACACATAGCACTTTACCAAAGTCAAGGCTTTTTATCTTTTCCCAAATGGAATAAATAGACATTAAGCTATTATGCCAATTAAGGGCCATTTTAACGAACCTGACCGAACTCACAGCTAGAGCAGAGCTGTGAAGCTTATTCTGATTTGCATTCATAATAATGTCACAATTTGCCAAAGATCAACTTGAAAAGATATCTTTCTGGATGATATAGCTATTCCAGCAAGATGTCTAGGAGAGAGTGAAGGTACTGAAAGAAAATCTAGAGGTGTTTTCTTTACTACATAGAAACTGCTAGTGATAGAGAAACACTCTAACTTGTGACTTTCAGAAAATTTCATGTGAGAAAAATAAGATCTTTTCATTTCTGGAGTTCCGTGACTCAGAACAGGCAGAAGGGAACTGATGGAGATAAGGAAATCTTTTGCTAAAGGAAATATCAAAGTGTTCTTTCTGTTCTCTGACCAATTGAGAGTTCACCATCAAAAAAATTCATATACTTTCTGAGAAGAAAACTATGCTAGAAAAGGAAAAAAGATAAAGAAGGGACAATTTCTCTCACAAGAAAAACCAACCTCAAACAAACCAAAAACCAATCTGAGAAAGTGCATAACTGAGAAAAACAATGAAATCTCATTCACACACAAGCTATAAAACCCACAAAACTTTCTAAGCTGTTTTTGTTTGTGATTAACTATAAAACATCACAGTGACATAGTGACAGGTTAGAGAACTAAACTAAAACTTCTTAATTATAATAATGCTGTAAAACAGCAGGAAGGAAAAGATTCTGCCACATAGATACAGGGCTGCTTTTTCCTTCCAGTGCTCTTTAATCTGGAGGGAAACTTTATCACTTTACTACTTTACATAACACTTTTCAAATTTGATCTTTCACTTCTTGTAACTGTAATATCATTACATATGGTAGGCTTATTTCTTATCTTGGCATCAGTGCAGCTCAGAATTAACTCCAGTCAATTGAATTACACTACCATAAACTCTGCTTGAGTTCAGAATCCAGCACTATTTCATTAGACATAACACTTTATATTTTAAGGAGTATGTTAAAAGCAAAATGTAGAAAATATAAGCATACAAAGTGTTTCATACATTTGAAAGATTTGTATTATTCTCCATAATAATTTTCAATATTCCCATTAGAATTCATTTTTGTACCAAAAATACACACCATACTGTGAAAATAGATTCACTATCTCAATAGTTTTTTGCTTTTAAATAAGCCAATAAATATGGATAATTATTAAATCTCCAACAAACTTAGAAAACTGTTGACTCAACTGTCATGTGAGTTTACTTTGCAGGAGACTGTATGATTAAAGGCACAGAAAATTCTATCACTGACACAAATAATCAGGCTCAGTGTCTTACTGTGAATTTGCTTATAGCACTGGCAATTATTTGTTTGATTTCTTTTTTGTTTATATTATTGTATTGACTGCAAAATGCCTCTGCCTTTAATGTGAAGTAAAATTATATCTTCCTGGTGGCATTTCTTACATACACAGAGATGGAAATAGGCTCAGCTGGGTCCTCTACTCCCCACCTTTATGCTCACAGGCTCTTGCTGTCCTACATTCTTTTGTTTGCTTTTAAGTACCAACCAACTTGAAGGTCAGAGGTACCGTATTTGCACAGATAGTGATCTTCAAACTTCAGATTACCAAAGCTGTTCAAAAGTCAGAAAATAAAGTTAGCTATAAAAAGCCCTGAATCAACCACTACCTGAAACTCCTTATTCTGTTTCAGAAATCTATAGCCTCATATGCGCCAAAGCTACTTCCTGTGTGTTTTGTTTTGTTTTTTTTCTCTGTCATTATAACTACTAAAGTGTTTATGACTTGGGAAGCAGACACACCTACCTGATGCTGATGGACTTAAATATAAGTCTTAAGTCTTAAAAGTCACATGATATTTCTGCATGCATGCATCCCTGAAGGGAAGAAAAAGGGACGAACTAGCACCTTGTAACCATGCATCTACTTTGTTTACTTTAGTAGAGTCTTCAGGCTTGAAGCAGGACAACAAATTCATGCAACATGGGACTGAGTCGGGAGACAATTTTTAATATAATAGAGCTTACACCAGTAAAAAATGGCAGAAACTTGCATCTATAAATATTTTTCATTTTTAGTGTGGAGTAAAAAGCATACAACTGTATGTGGCTGTGATGTTATAGGTATCAGAGTCAGTTTATAGGCAAAGAAAGTAAAGACTCCAAATTTAGTAGCATGAAGAGCAACTGTGATAAAGTAAACCACCAAAATTTCAGTAACAGCTCTTAAAATAATTCTCAAAGTTCTAGCTGCAGTTTCACAAGGTCATTAGAGGAGAGAAAGAATGCAGAAAGGTAGATTGGGGACTGTGTGGCAAGAACATGACATTGAAGAATTCTGCCTACAGTTTCCAATGTATATAAGAGAAATCTAAAACCAGACCCTGGGGTATGGTGACTACAGCTGGACGTGTCTGCAAAGCAGAAGACCAGAACAAAAGATATACTAAACTGATGCGATAAGAATTAATAAACGAAGAAAACATTTGACTTTGCCAGAATTTCTGGCATATATGCTACTTGTGGAAAGAAGGTATCAAAATAATATCCCCCACCTGGTTAATAATTTTTTTTCATTTACTTATTGTTAGGACCAGAGAGAAAAGGTATTCCTTTTTTATATACCTCTGACTGACAGAACAGTGTAAAATAATATATCAAGCTTTTCATGTACTGTGGGGTCAATTTCAGGTGCATTTAAAGTTCTGTGAAGAAAATAATAGTTCTGAAAGGCTTTCATATGAAACATCCTGCATGAAGTAGCAGACTAGTGAATATGTTTTTTTTCCTTTACTCTTCCTCTCCTGCAAGTATACTAATTCTCTTTAGGATGCCGCAGAGCATAAAGCAGTTTGAAAATCAGAGGTAAGCTGCATGCAAACAGTGGACAATGGCAGATTTCACAGTGCTTAATTCATCTGCTGTTCTTTATTTATCATTGTGATGGGTGAGAAAGCTGACTTTTTCCTGCAAGCAATGTATCTTTTTATCCCATAGTATGCTAATTACAGTATTTAGTTAAAAAGCAAAAGAATCTTTAACTTTTACTGGGAAAAAGTGTAGGAAAGTGTTTTCTTGGATGCTGAAATCTATAGCTATCACTCTATAAAAAAGCGAGATGAGGTTCAGCAATTTGAATCAGCTGCCAATTTCAACCCAACCATACCTTTGATTAAGGGGCAGCCATTAAAAAGCACATAGTATGGGCTAACAGATGGTCCTGTCACAAAGGAAAATACCTACCAGTTATGTGAACAGAGATGATTCCTCATGCACCGAGCAAGAAAAGAGTTGTGAGGTCTGGAATCACTCTTAGATGAATTTGCTTGGTACTTTTACTACCGATGAATAGATGTCTACCTTTACACATCCTGTCATTTGAACATCTATGGCAGTGTTGTTTGTGAAAGGCAAAACATCTGTATATAATAAACTTAGAGCTTTATAGGTCCTTCTAATAAATCTGATCCTTGTATAATATCCAAAGGAGAAATCACAAGAAGTAGAGAATTTTCACAGTTCTTGGTTACACCAAATGTAAGGAACAGAAAAGGAAAGAAAAAGAGACTTTCCCATAATCTCATTAATTACTCATTTAATAATTTAATTTATAAAGCTAGTTTGTCATCTTATATGTGTCAAAAGGAGTGAATTTGTAGGCTAAAAAATGAATACACATTTTTAATAACATTAATTCTGCCTACCTCCTGCTGTATGTCCTTATGTTTCCTACTGGTAATTGTCCTTATTCAAGATGCACTTCAAGATGTGTGCTGTAACCCACCCAGCTGGGTTTCTGGAGTGCACATTGTTCTCTTGATTTTATTTTTTTTAAGTTCTTGATAGCACATTGTTTTGCTTCCAGATTGTGTCTGTATTTTTTTTAAACAAACACTCAATAGGTCACTGAAATTGGCATGACAGTCTTTTTAAGGAGAAACATAGAATCACAGAATCACAGAATCATAGAATGGTTTGGGTTGGAAGGGACCTTAAAGATCACCCAGTCCAATCCTCCTGCCATGGACAAGGACACTTCTCACTAGACCAGGTTGCCCAAAGTCCTGTCCAACCTGGCCTTGAACACTTCCAGGGAGAGAAGCCATCATGTTTCCTATTCCAGAGAAAATAAGAGTAAACACCATCTTTTTCTACCAAGACTCTGTTAGACTGACTGTTACAATGACGTTGTTGGTTTCAAGGTTTTTATTTCTTTTTCTATTGCATTAATGCATATTAATTAGTTAATAATGTGCAAGCTATTCTGTATAAATTCAAAAGAGTGGTTTGCAAGACAGCCTAAGCTACACAGTTTGAAAATAACATAGCTAAAACAAACATCCCTCTACATCCTCCCTACTTTGTAATCTAGTCACTTGCACGAAGAAGACACTTTCTGTGAAAATATACATAATACAGATAAATATTTGTCCAGATTTAGGCCCAGTGTGTAACTGAGTACCACGATGCCCCAAAAAGTGGCTAGTCAAAATAAGGACTGGGAGGGCTTCTCACCGCTTAAATAGTCACGGACTAAAGACAGACTCATCATAGGGAGAAAAAACAAAACAATTTGTCACCAATACCATCAGAGTAGAATGGTGAGAAATACAACCAGATCTTAAAGTCAAAAACCTTCCCCCCACCCCTTCCTTCTTCCCAGGCTCGGCTTTTGTTCCCGGTTTCTTCACCTCACCCCTTTGCCCTGGGATGCATGGGGGATGGGAGTGGGGGTTTTAATCAGTTCATGCTATGTGGTCTCTGCTGCTCCTCTTCTGATCGGCAAGGACTACTCCAAGCCCTTCTCTGCTTCCACAGGAGAAAAAGTTCTCAGAAGTCTAATACGGGTCTGTCCACAGCTGCAGTTTCCCTCACACACAAAACTGTTTCAGCCCAAGTCCACAAAAGCTTCTATCTGGATCTGCCCACGGTCACAGTTCCCTGACACATGACCTGCTCCAGCACACACTGCCTGGAGTCATGGCTTCTTCAGGGACAGCCACCTGCTCATATGGCCCTGACCCACCAGTGAACTCTACGGGCTGCAGGCTGGTTGACCTGGCTCTCACCACAGGCTGCAAAAGGAGAACCTGGGCTCTGTGTCCTCCTCCCCCTCTTCTCTCTTTTCTTCAGAACTGACCTTGGTGTTTTTTACAGTTGTTTTCCTCAGGCCCCACTGGATGGTTCTGAAGAGTTCCTGTCTCTCTCTTTTGGGATGGATCTGCAGCAGGGCTTAAGCTTAAATTGAGGTAGGGCTGAGGCCACCTGTACGTGGGGCCACACTGGTCAACTCCGGTGCAAGAAAGACAGCAAGAGCATCACCTACACCCCCTTTAAATACATGAATTCGCAGGGGTGCTGACTGGCTTGGCCCTGGTCAGAGGTGGATCTGACATTGGAAATGGGGAGCTTTTCAGATAGCTTCCTAAAGGGCCATCTTCATAGCCTTTCCCTCATTACCAAAAACAAAACAGAAAAAAAACCCACACAGAAAAACCCAATACAATATTATTAGGCAGATAGTTAGCAGGGATTAATAATAACTTTATGTTGATTCTCTTTCCATAGTAAACAGTTAACAAACAGGTTCTTGTTTCTTCATGTCTATGAACTTTAAGAGAGATTATTTCCTCACAGTTTTCTTTTCATTCTGTAGAGTTATTTTCTAAGTCTTCATGCCTGGAATTGAAAATTTAAAACAGTCATTTCTACCTATTTTTTCTTCTGTACCACTCCAACTGAACTTCTTTGTGAGCTGACCAGTTCCAAAATGGGTACTTAAGATGTGAAGATGAAGATCAAGCTATAAAAATACAGGAGTGCTTCCTCCATTTGCCTTACAAAACTCCTTTTCATCCTGCATTACGAGCAAACAAAGATGCATCACATGAAACAAAAATGCAAAGCAGGGAGACAAATGCAGGAATAGTTGGACAGAAAGTGAAGAGGGTTAAGGTAATTTCTGGAAAAGGAGGAAAATGACAGAAGCATAAAAGTGAGTCCTGGGATGAATGAAATAATAGAAATTTGATACAATCTGGTAATAATATCCCTGAGAGAAGATGTTCAGATCACTTTTTTCAGGCACTGAAGAAGCAGATAGTAATTTAGAACTTTCTTCCATATTACACATTAAAAAGCCAGTAAATCCCTCAGGAAAAAAGTTGTATTTATCAGACATAATTGTACCAGCACAGGCTACTTATTTATACAATTCCATGGACATCAAGGAAGACTTAAAGCTTTCAGGAAACTTCTGAACTAGAGTTCACCTGACACTGAAGTTCAGAGCAATCCTTCAGTTGTATTATCCACTGCTTAGCCAGACCTCCAACTCTAATTCTCAGGATGATTAAATCACCACAAAAAAGATCAGATGAACCTTCTCAATCTTATTTTTCATCCTTAAAGATTCTTATTTCCATGCTTATTCTGTTGTCTACCATTTTTTACTTTGTCTTCAGCAGTGACTTTGACTGGTTCCAAAAGCTCTGGTTTTCTTTCAGAATACACGTGGAAGAGTCTTATTCAAGCCAGGAAAAAATGAGAATAAAAGATATGGAGAAGAAAACACTTCACATGTTAGAAATTTTAGCTCAGCATGAAGTGTTTCCCAGGTCTACAGAAATCTGGATGTTATAGAAGCTGGGAGATATAATAGAAAATTAAGAAGGAACTATGTAAAGATAACAGTACAAGAGAATGTTTTTTAATAGTCATTATTTTCTGATTGAAATTTCAGTATGATTTCTGTCTGTACCTCCTACGAACTTGGACTTTGCAAGAGATTGCACCCTGCTCTCTGTGTAGGTTTCACTTGAGAGCTCTCTGAGCCTGTAGCTGGCTTCTGATGAACAACCATGACGGAAGTCTTCAAAGCTCAGCAGTACAACCATCGTAATCCACTGATTCATCAGCATCCTACAGCAATTTCTCAATCTGTTCTCCATGGGACCTGCCAATCTCTTCTCTCTCGTTGTTCTCTCTGTGTCATATTCATAGATATTCAAAGCTCTGAGGGAAGTGCTTAGAGATACTCAAACCACCTCCTCCTAAAACCAAGTAACATGAACACACAAACATAAACATCCACTCACTCTATATAAAGAATATAACCCATTTCCTAATCACTTATTTGGAGATCTAACGTTTACTTTTTGTACTTTTTATTTTCTTTCTCTCTTTGTTTTGCCAACACATATCTCTATATATACAAACTAGTGCTCAGATCTTTTCTGCTCACCACTGAGTCCATCTGGGAAATCAGACCTAGTTTCACTAGTTCCCCTGTGCTGTTCTGATCTCGGTGCTGGCTTCACAGTAATGATCTTTGTGCTGACAAGCTGAAGTCATGCACAGAGCTCAGCTACTCTCAGCTCTCTCCTTTCTCACAAGCTCAGGCTTACTTAACTCTCTCAGTCTTAGTAACTTGCTTTTTCCTAAATTCTCAACTTATTAATCTCTCCAGGTTTCTGTTCCTTTATTATGTCTCATACTGATTTTTCAGGGATGGATTTTTCCCCACTAGGATGAAATAACAGCACAGAACAGAAATGTTGGGGTTTTTTTGTTCTCCCTTTCAATTATATCTGTAGCAAATAACTTAGTTAAAATTTGAATGTCCATAGAGAATTAGTCTTCCCTGGCTATTCCATTCTTATATGATCAAGGCATTTGGTATCACCTTTCAGTGATACCTATCAGTGTACAGCACTGGCTGTACAGTTCACTAGTTAGAGACTGATATTTAGGCTCAATATTTTATAAAAAGCAGTTTATGTTCCTGGTTTCAGATATTGTCATCTAGATAGGCCAATACAGATCTGTAACTCCCTTTTATTAGAAAAAAAAAAAAGTATATTATAAATTACTCTGTATAAATTTGTGAGAGTCTACTGGCATAAAATTAATGAGTTCATAATGCATTTAAATACATTTAAATAATAAAATAAAATTTAGTATGGACAGACAAGTTTCCTCTTTCATGCCATGTAGCAAACCCAAATCTCTCCCACAGATGCTAATTGGATGAACTACAGAATTACAAACCCGAGTTCTTGAGCAGTTGTGAGCAAAATCTCATATTTTAAGTGTGTGAATTTATGGCTGGCTTTCTTAATAATTAAGGAGTCATAATTTTTCAGCAGCTGTAGCAATGCACTGTATAACTCTAAATTTATACAGCCTAGCCTGTATTTATAACTATAAATTGATTTAGCCTAGGGTTTTCAAAAATGGGATTAACAAATGCCCTCCCCTTAGACACTACTCACTACCATTTGAGTCTGCTAACTAGTTTATATGTATTAGCAGATGATCCTTGGAAGGAATGCAAATTAGCCTCATTAACTTCAGGCGACTAATGCTCTGGGTTGGGTGTTTTAAGTGTCACAGAAACATTAAGAGCAAGGTTGTTTATTGTTCTTAATTAGGTAAGGAGTTGCAGCAAATCACTGCTGATGGAGTTATCTCTAAACAGGATTAAAATGAACTACATTCTATATCCTGTGTTTTGTACTAATGGTGAGACAGTCTTCCAGAGTCACTACTTTCTGCTTTACTGCAAGAACTACTGCAAATGGTTTAATATTATATTAAACCATTTGTACGCTTTTGTTTTTCCATACACTACTTTGAGCTGCAAATCTCTTAGTGAGCCTATGGAAGGATAGATGGTGTAAAACCATGGGTTGGTTAGGATGTCACTGAAGAACAATACTATCTTCACTTTGCATACTATTTTCTATATAAATGCTTTGAAACATAATGTCCTTCACCCATGTAGCAAAATTCTCGCAATCTTTGTTAAATTCTAGTTTTTCCATGTTTTAGAGAAGGAAAATGAAAACTGAGTGGTCAGTGTTGTTTCAAGATATAATCTTTTGAAAAAATAGTTTTCACATTTTATGTAGAAACCAACCAGGTGTCTATAGCTATATTCTTCTTGATTCTGCCCGCACTGGGCACTCCCTAGGCTGGAACACCAAGAGTTTTCTCTGCAGTTTTAAGAATCATTGGCTGTGGCCTGATTAGGATCTTCATGCAAGTATCACAACTGAGTGTAGCAAATTCATCTCTAGCGCCCATTGCAGACACCTTAACAATTTAAAAGAGGAACCACCTAGACTGAATGCAGATGATGGGAATAAGGAGATCAGGTTGGATTGGCAGGACCTGCCTTTCCTGAACCCATGTTGACTGGGCCTGATCACCCGGTTATCGTGTATGTGCTGTGAGTAGGACAGTTTGTTTAACACTGGCAAATTGGAAATGACATGACGCTAACCTGATTTTACCTTAAAGCAGTGTGTAGTGCTTTGAATCATAGTTTAGGTTAAAGAGGACCTAACTTGAAGTCCCAAGCTTCCTATAGCTTAATGGTCTTTCAAATTCTGCTCTAAAGCAAGTTCTGAAGCTCAAACTTGCTTTACACTCTGTTTGAGTACAGACACACCTGAGCAGCAAGTGAGACCTGGGATGTCAGGTAGAAGACATCTCAAGTTGGAAGGGACCCATAAGGATCATTGAGTCCTGCTTCTTGCAGGACTATCTAAAACTAAACCATATGACTAAGAGCATCATCCAGACACTCTTTGAACTCTGACAGACTTGATGCCATGACAACTTACCTGGGGAGCCCATTCCAGTGACCAACCACCCTCTCAGTGAAGAGCCTTTTTCTAATGTCTGATCTGAACTTCCCCTGAGGCAGCTTCATTCCATTTCCTTGTGTCCCTTTGCTGGTCACCAGAGAGAGGAGATCGGTGCTTCCCAATCTGTTGCCTCACTTGGGGAAAATGGAGACTGTCACCTGCAACCTTAATTAATGGCCCACAATGTACATGCTATGCCACATTCTACAAGTATGCCATTAGGTGTTATTTTTACCACAGAACACTAGCTATATTCTTTGAATGTAGTTGGTCAGAGTTGGGTAAAAAACCACAGTTGTTTATAAGACTTATGCTTATTTGTTGTAGAAATGAGAGCATATGGAGCATGATTAAGAGAATGAAAGATCTCAGTACCTTACTTAAGAAACAGGATCCTATCTCTGTCTCTAGAAGAGAGATTCAGAATAGTAGCTAGGAGCTAGTAACTTTGATAGTCACTAAGCATACACTCTTTATTTTCTGGGAATTTGGCTTGAGATTCCTGCATCTGATTTGCAGAAAGACTGAGCACACACAGCATCAAGTAAAATTATATTCTGAACATGCAAAATACAATGTAATGCTAGGCAATTAGAATAAAAGAAGAAACTTATTTGTTTTAAATTGCTTTGCGATTGTAATAGGTAATAGTGATTACTAATAGATAATAGGGGTAATACATAACAATATATACTTTTTTAACCTCAGCCTTTATGTGCCTCCATTTCACACTTTATCACAAAGAGATGTTGTACAAATAAATTTATGAGAGTTAGTGAGGCATTCACATATTATAGTGATGAGCAGTATGCAAGAGTCTAGGAAAAAATTAAGTGTTCTGTCTTCTGGGCACATTTTGAATAGAATGCAGTAAATAAGATACGGGACCATGCATAGAACAAATGGAATAAAGCAAAATATTGAATAGCTGCTGACTAAGTAAGTGACTTACATTCTGTACCTAAAATGAAGAAGAAGTCCTTTGGAAAAACAGAATGGGATCATATAATTAAATGCTGTACCATAATGGATACTCACTAGCATGTGATTTACTTTTCGTTCACAACATTAAATATAGCATTTGCAAACATTTGAGTGCCTGACTCTGCAATTTAGTACTATTATTTTTATGTAAGAGTTTTGATACTTCATTAGTATATAGAATACTTATGTGGTCAGCCATCAGCAGTTATGCAGAACTATACACGTTAAGAAGTATGGCAATTCAAGTTCTACAAAACTATGTATGTTCATATACAGGGGTGCTGTATTGACAACAAAACGCCAGTGGAGTAATGATATATGTAAAATGATACATAGTGGGGAAATTTAAAGTAAACTTTCACTAAATAAAAATCTCTGCACTTAGTGATTTCTGGACTTAAGTTTTGCATTGGCAAGACCTTCTCAGACACTACCCACAGACTCTGGGAAGCTGGTAAATATAGAAAGACAGGAGTTAAAGGCACCTTTGAAAATGAAACATAGTCTCCTAAGTCACTTCAGCATTTTTTATATCTTCACAAGCTCCTTGGCCAAACTATGCAATACTGCTGATTTTCATTTTACAGAAGAACAGAGGAAAACATGTGGGAAAGTCTCACCATCAGAGCTGGAGGTGCCAATAAGGGTGCACTGCTAAATTTATCCTGCTGTTACTATTTTCTCTCTCAGAATTGACTTATGCAAGGTATAAATTTAAACTATTGCACTTGAAACCCAAGACTAGAAATACTCCAGTGAAATACTTTAGCCTCAGGTATGTGGTTCTTAGCATTTTACTTTTCTATTTCAAAAGTAAGAGATCAGTTCCAGTGATTTAATTTCAATATGGGAGTAATTCTTACAGATCAGCAATTGCAATCTACAAAAAGTAAGGAAGAACAATAGAGCTGCAACTTCAAGGGCTGCAATATGTGATTAGCAGACAAATTCAGCCCTGTGCAAAAAGAAGTACACAGAGGTACTAGCCATGGAGGAGCACTAAATTAAAGTATGGAACTCAGGTCACAGAATCATTTATGCACAGGTAGATATGCTCTGTAGAAGGAAATATTTCTTTATTCTCTAAATACTGGAATGGTACCGACATCCTCTCCAATACACTGGTATGGACTCTGAGGCAGGAAATAGACTGCAGTACCACTGTGTTTTCAGAGCCCTCCAGCATGATTTGTTCAGTCTCTTTTTGTTAGAAATGAACAAATGGAGGAGAGATCTATATTCATTCAAAATTCCCTTAAATTTTCAGAACATGAACAGAATCTGATTCATAACTATTTACAGTACACTGACATTCAGTTGTACTTGGAGAGGTGTGTATGTGTACTCTAAAAGATTTCCTTTTCCTTCATTCCTTTATTTTTTTCTTTCATCACAGTCAATTTTAATTTCTCTTAAAATAATGCCATTTTCAAGCTTTCTGGCCACAGATACTTGTCTCTGGTTGCCACTCATCTACTTCCCACTGTTGAGTTACTGCTCTTAAGGGCAGAACTGCCACAGACAAATGTCAAGGGACAATGACTTTGAACTATAAGTACAGTATCTGTATTGGAATTAAATACAGAGATCTTAGTCCTGTTTCTGTCAGTGGCAAAACTTCCAGTGTCTTCATTAACTGGATCAGACTTTGACTGTAAATCTAGAATACATGGGATTTTTAATTAAGGTTCAAGGTTACATTGTGTCTCCTGCCATGTAGAATTTTTCTTCACAGAAACGACTGTGAACTTGGGTGCTAATTGAAAGAGGAAAACCAAAAATTATTGAATTTTGAATCAGCATCCTTCCTTGTTTAATTTTCACGATTCAGAATTTTAATTCTAAAAATGTTATAGCTGAATAAATGTTACAGAGACGTTCCTAAACACTGAGACAAAAACCAGAACCTCTCATGAAAAAACATTTGTCAGAAAGTAAGAAAAAAAGCAATTTTACTAAGCCAAAAGGCAGAGCATAGAGATTGGCCTCACATTTGGGATATAGGCCAGAGTCTCATCATGATCTGACTCCCTTTGCAAACTAAACTCTCCTTTTTTAGTACTCTTTGGGAGCTTGAGAGTTGGGTAGGTTTTTTCATGGTTTATTAGATAGGCTCTTGTGTAATGGTAAGTATTAGGTTCTATTCCATTTGGCCAGCAGAGACATGCTACAATCTGTTATGTTCATAGTTTATTAGGAAATTTGATCATCTAACATCAAGTCTTTTTCTTTGTAGCTTACATCTAGAGTATCCAATTTAGAATAACAAGTTTGGTTATAAGAAGTTAAAATTTATGTGTTTCAAATCTTCTTGCTCAGTAAAACTGAAGTGCAGACAAAGACAGCAAAGGACAACAAAATGATGAAAAAAAAGAAGACCCAGACCATCTGAAATATGATCTTTGTGAAATCAGTTGTTTCAAGCAGCACCTGGTCCTTAAATAACATGAAAATAAACCTGAAAAAAAAGCAGTTAATACTGCCAAATGAGTAGCTAAATGCAGTTAAATGATAATTAATGAATCATACCAAATAATTTATTATGCTAATAGTATATTTGAAAAGTGCTAGCACCTGATGGACAAGGAATAGCACTGAAAAAAATCAGTCATCTTGGAGATTAATGATTCATTTTATGTTAAGCAGAATGGAAGTTGTTTTGCTTGAAAAGCTTAAATATAAAGGATATGTTCGCAGGTTTAGTCTGTGTTAAGATTTCAGTTACCATCTATCACTCTAATAAAATAGAGATTAAAATACTAGTCATTTTTCCCAGAGACATTGACAGGCAAAGATTGCATAGTTTGACATTTAGCCCCTGAATTTCTGTATATCTTTAGGGTATGGATGCTACTTGGATTATTATTTTTTTTTTTAATCAAAGCTGGTAGTGGTGGCAAAGTTGAATGACTAAAACACCTGCGAGTGTGAAGTAATAAATTGCATTTCCCAAAGCCTGTAGTTATAAAATCAAACAGAACCAGAGGAATAGTAACCAGTGTTTCAGGAGCAGTGGGACCAAGCATGATGGGAGGACAGCAAGCATGAGTTGGGCACCAGAAAAAGAGAAGGGCTGAACATTTGTGATTTTAATTTTTTTTTTCTATCACTAGAGAATAAGAACACTTTTACTCTGTTTTAAAGGTGAAATTTCACTGACCAGGGGAATAGTAGAATGCTCTTGTGGCTCTCTTCAGTTTGTTCATTTCCCCTTAGACAAATTTATTTTTTTATTGTTGTAGACTCCAGGCTTGTTTGATCATTATGTAGTTCTTTCATAATCTCCAGAGGAATGAACTTCTGACAAGATACAGAAATGTCGTGTCCTCCTATTGACAGTTAACAAATAACTATAGGCTTCTAACATGAACTTTTTCCCACCATCTTGTTGCGAAAACGGGGAGAATAAATC
>NW_010179324.1:0-13889 GCF_000695765.1 Mesitornis unicolor
AGATATTTATATATTTATATATAAAAAATGCCCTCTGAATGCCAAAGAGAGACAAGATCACTAGCTGAATTTTAAGGAAAACATAAGAAACTGCAAGTCTTACAGAGGCAATGCAAGAGCAGCACTGCACACTGACTAGATTCAACTTTCAAACCATGGTACCAGGTGTACATGCATATCCATAGGCCCAGTTTCAATCTCAACTGTTATTATTTTAATACTAAATAGTTCAAAGCTGTACACTGATTTCGTTTAATTAATATTCACCAAGCTACAGTAGTTGACTGTAAAATTTTGTACTATTCTAAGGATACTGATTTACATCAGGAACACTGATTTTCCTATAACATCGTACTAATAACGTCCTCTTTATTTTCTACTTAGATAACTTCAAGTCAAAAACATACACGGAGCCTCTCGAAAAGCAGAAGTCGTCCCTACAAACACGGCTATGTTAAAACTGCTATTATGGTTAAAAAAAAGAACAATTTTTGGTTTTCTTTCGAGAAGCAGGAGATGAGGTTTGCTCAGTGCCACCACACGAGGGCGCCATCTCCTAAAAAATTCACAGCTTCAGAAGCGCTGAAACCAAAGCAAGCGCAGCCCTGCAGGGCCTGGGTGTCTGCAAGGGACACGGCCCCTGGTCAGGACCACCAGCACAAACCGCAAACCACCCCGGCCGAGCCTTCAGGAAAGTCATGGAGAGATGAAATCCCCAGCTGGGGAGAGAAAACCCCAATTTTGGTACTATTATAATCTAGGAGTGAACGCGGAGGAAGCTTATAGTAACTATCGTAACAGTGAGGTGCATTACTTCTGCCCAAAAAGTAAGCTGGAGATGATCAAACTGCAACAAATAAGACAAATCTGCCCCTAGAAGTCTGAGATGAGAGGCCTAAAACTTCTATATTTTGCCATCTCTGCATTTTTAACTTTATTTTTAAAGTATTCACAGAGAAGTGCTCTAACTGCACAGCCTGAATCTCTCCCACCACCCCATTACTGACACAATTCATTACCAAGTAGGTGCTAAAGCGGCCGAGGTGATATTTCGCTCCAAACTGCACAGAGCTTATATTAAATGTTTCTGTATGTGTATATTTAAATCACAAAATTAAAGGATTCAAACTGGTATCTTAATCCTCCCCTCGCTGCTGCTGTCATGTGCGCTGAATATGACTGGGTTCCCGTGGAGAAGGTGTAATTATGGACTATATCATACCACGTGCAGAGAAGGGAGCTGGATGAAGTTCACACAGCCTTAAATCCAGTCCTTCCTGCTGTCCAATGCCTAATTTGAACATTAAATAACGGCATTTTCCTGCAATTCCCTTCCATCGCAGAAGACCCCACGACCAAACTCATGAGCATCCACCCACCACTGCCACTGGGCAGACTGCAACCTTTGGGAAAAGTCTTGGAAATAAAAGGTTGTTATCAACTCCCAACCCTCCCAATGGCTACAACCTGGTGCAGAGATGCAGCTCCTTCCCAGTTTGAACACATCCCCTTCCCACATATCAAAGACCCAGAAACCAGAGTGAATCCCCATGAAGGAAGGTGCTGGTGTGGTCCACCCTGGCTCCCCTCAGAGAAATCAAACCAGGTTATAAGGGAAATGTATTTTGAAAAAGAAAATCATCATGAAGTAAATGTAACATTTGTCCACAGTCTTCTTGAAATATTAATATACAAGGATGTTTTTCTTACCTTATATTACTTTATAGCAGCTTCTCCTAACTTTACAAGGTTTGCAGACTTGAAGTATAACAATCAGCTTAAAGAAGGTGTCTTCACACAGTAAGCCAAAATAAGTCAAAATACTAGGGAATATTATTGTTAGGGATATATTATTATGTATCAGTTCTCCGTCTCTCACTGCTTATAAGGCCATATGATCCAAAGGCAAAACTTCTGAGACACAGCTCCCACCCACACCAAATTCAGCCTCTCACTTCTTTAAAACCGTGTACACAAACGCATGTCGTGTAACAGAACAGTGAAGCACCACGCTCTTCTACCTGTTAATTACCATTAAATGGGCTGTGATTTGACAGCACACTGTGTACTTCTCAGAAGAGGCCTCATTTTCTTTCTTTACTTTTATTGGCTAACTCAGTCTATCATTATAAGAACAGATTGAATCCTTGTGATAAAGCAACCCCAGCACATCACTTTTTCGCTGATGAGCTGCATGCATTGTACCATGCACGACCATACCTTCACATTTTCTAATTAATAAAGAAGGAAAGAGCATTTCAGCAGGGCTCAACAGCAAGAAATCCTGCACTTCTCTGCCTTACCTACAACTCTTGTGCTGTGGCCACCGCCGAGTATGTGCACAGCATGGATTTGGCCATGCATATCTTGGGGCAGGGCTCAGGCGAGCCAAGGATGCCTGCACAGGGGTAGTGCTATGGGTCTCCAGATACTTAGGTGTTTATGTGATTTAAATGTCATGTGAAGTCAGCACTGTATAAGCATGAAGTAATGAAAAGCAAAGCTTTCCTGGGATCAGCTAGGCTCCTTTCCTTCACATATACATTTAATTATAGCAGTGGGATCAAGCTGTCAGTGCCTTGTGCTCCTTTTCTCCCCATGAATAACATGGAAAAAGAAAAGACTTGACAAAGAAACATCCTCTTGGTTTCCTAAAGGACACATATTTCATTTTTCTGTATTAGCTTTTAAATGCATTGCCCTCATCTCATCAACCTCTAACTCTCATGGCAGACCCTCGGTCTCGGGCCGCAACGTGAGCATTGCAGGAAGCTTTCACAACGCTGCCCACCCTTGACCACAGTGCTTGGGAGAGGACGCCGCTCACATCGTCTCACTGAATTCCTGTGGCTTCAGCCCGAGCAAGAGTTATTTGCAAACTCTTCCTTGGATGCAAACAGGGAACCGAGCAGATTTATGTTTGCCTGTAGGTATGTGCATATGCACACAAATCACATGTTGTATTTTACCTCCCCTTTAATCTTCATCTCCTTCTATCACTTCAACAGGAGCTCTCAGGACGGGACTAACAGGAGTAGGATGGGTGTACTGAAGTCCTGGCAACACAACCAGCCCCACCACACTCCCATTGAGGGCAACACCTCCTAAATCAAAACTTCATGAACCAATGACAGCTGCCATCGCTACCTGAAACCACCTTCCAAAAGCAGGAGTGCAATGAATGAGCACAGCAGCCTTCCCTAATTCGTGCACTTTATATCACATCGAAAACAGTGTAGCTGCTGCTTCCATTCATCTCAGTTTGCCTGGCAATAACTCGGTCTGCCCACAGAATTTTCTGCGAACAATTACGCATGCACGGCTCAATTATGGCTTTGCCCGCACTGCTCACCTGGTGCTGGAGAGTGCCAAAATACCCCCCTGTGTATCGACACAAACATCTGGTTTCCAAGCACAGCTTTAAATTTCATCACTTTACCCTGAAATCACTACTAAAATTCAATTTTTAGGGTCATCTAAGCTGCACTTCTGTCTCGTGTACTTTGGTAGCTCTTTCTGCTTCAGGAAAAATGAAAGTAGGTCTAATAGGCCTCATGGACAGGAATCTGTTCTTAATGTCATCCTATTACTTCTGAAGGCTCTCTACTCTCCCACACAGACTAGCCAAGTATTTCCCTAAATATTTGCTTAGCAAAAGGCCTAGGAATTCATATCTAACACCCAGGAATAGGAAGCCAAGGTTGGAGAACTCTCAGATAACTGATAAGTACCAGTGAAATCAATATTCACCATCTTTCACAAGGCCAATGATGTAGATACTTAACTACCAAACAAAAATTTCCATTTCTACATCTGTCCAGGACTCCCATTTGTCTGGCAGCTGAAAACAAATGGGTTTGTTGACATTCACAGGTAATGACTGCTCGACTAAACTGAGCTTCAGATCTGAAACACCTCAGTTTCACAGAGAGGGTCCTCGTACCATCGCCTGGCACAGTTTATGTGGATTCATCATTTAACTATCAGAAGCAAATATTACAATTTGAAGAAAAAGTAGAAAGAAAACAAAAACATAGGCCATCGTAAAAGATGTGTGATTACAAACAGCATTTCGATGTTCGATTTTTAATAAAAAAGTTAGGGTTGCAGCAGATTTTGCACAGTTTTCAGAGAATCATCATTTATCTGTAGGCCAAGTGGTTTTTAACATCTCTGAAGACTGTGGACCAAGAGCAAAAGAACTAAAAAACAACTAGGAGAGAAACATCTGCATTCATGGGCAGGAACATAGATTTCTGGATACCCAAAATGCTCTTTTAAATCATTTATTCTTCACTAATACAGTTGCCAGGTCTTCCTTCTCTTTAGGAGAGATTGCCTTCTACATCAGCAATTAATCTGGCCTGGTCTTCGCATACCACAAAAAGAAAACAAACTAACAGTAACAGAAATATTCCCTGATCCAAAATTCTTGCCTTTACCCTGAAAAGAAAGGCAATATTGGTTTGCACCAGAAGCCACTGCAGGGTGGCCATGAGCAACCCCAGCGTGACCAGGAGAGACCCAATGCCCCAGTGCAACGCGGTGGTTTGCACAACAATGACAGTCACGCAGATAAACAGGAATTATGCTTGTGTTGGACTTAAGGGAAAGTGTTCACAACAACCCCTGCAGCTCAGATGAAAAGTTGTTTCCCTTCATCAGCCAATTCTCCTACTTCCAAAGATGACCTTTTTGGAGAAGATTTTTATCTTAATTTTTTTAAAAATAATTGCTGCCCGAATAGCCTGCTTAGAAAATAAAAGACAAACAACTCCTCCCTCGCCCTGCAACAATTAACAGAGACGATAACGCTCAAATCTCTAACTTAGTTAATTTAGCATGTCAAAAAGCAATCTTTCCCTGGTAATTTCAATACACTGAATGTCACAGAAAGGCCAAGTGACAGATTGCTGCATTTCAGTCAGAACACTCATCCTACTAAAAATGTAATCACTGATGTTCAGATTTCATTTGCCTATGCACCGTACAATATTTGGATTGCGGGTCGCCTTTGGCATCTTCTTTTCCCTCCTCTCATACAACCAAAAAATGAATTAATGGTACATACTGAGTTCCAACATAAGATTTGATGGACAGGTAAGTCTAAACCATGCTACTTTAATTTAGTTCCGAGTTCAGATTTGACACCGATTTATACTGAGTTCAGCATTATCACTGAGTAATACTGAGTTCAGATCCAGTAATGTTGGAGAGAACTGGAAATCTGCTTCCAGTTCATACTCAGGAGACTTCAAAGTCCATCAGAAATGAATTAAAACCCTTTACCAACCATTATCACACCCTGTGTTTAATCACATCCCTAGACAACAGCCTGAGTTTCATTAATAGGCTCCAGTTGTAAGTTGAATTTTAGGGCTCTGTCAATATTGTGCCCCATCTTTCTGCAAACTCTTCATACATCTATTTGTTACAAATGATTTTGATGTACAGGAAATGCATTTGCCTTCTTTTCCAAGACCGGTTTCATAACCTCGCTATGTTCCAAAGCTAAATAACACATATGGTTCATGTTTAACAACCTCCATTTGGTGCTTCATATGTGTACTCCTCTTTTTCGCTTCCAAGTATATGGCTGCAGAGCACCGAGGATCAGGCACCAGCGTGGGCGAACGCGCTCTGAATAGGCTTTGCTTCTCAATTGTCAGACAGCAATCGACTGAAATCGGGGAAAAAACGATTATTCTGACAGCCTTTGATAAGCCATTGGCTCAAAAACTCTCTGTTCAAAGTCTCCTCTGTCTATCAGATATTCAGTGAGGCATATGGCACCTTCTTGATGCGATACCCGTTATTGATATGAAATGGGAATCTCTCTTTTGAACAAGCCTCCCATAGCTCTGCCCTTTACCATCTCTATCAGCTTCCTCCAACCAGTCCTGAGGTCACCCTCATCGGCCATGCACACTGATTGTCATTTTAATGTGCGCTTGATAAATAATTGACTTTTGCCCAAACTATCTCAGCTGAAGCTACTGCGAAGGTAAAAGTATCAGAGGCAGAGAAAGGAGCTACACTGGAGGATGAAGACTCACAATGAAGGGAGAGTTACTCACAACAAAGGGAGAGTTACTCACAACGAAGAGTTACAACAGCTCTTCCCATTTACAACTTGGGAACACAAGACACAGACTTTTAAGCAACACCTTGTTCTAACTGTTCTTAATATTTACATTAAAATATGGATTAGCTGAAATGAAGGGCAGGAGATCAATCCCTCAATGAGGCACTAACTGCACGTCCAAACCTGTACGTAGACAAGTGGCACGGACAAATTAACTCCCTGCAGGTTTTGCTTTACATGTGTCTTATCAGTTTTGCTACATGACCTGGCGTACCCGAGCAACCTCACCAGAAATCTAATTAAGCATTAAGATGAATTCTGGACGGAGCAGTATTAGACAGGACCACTGCCAGCCTCCAGACACCAATGCACGAAACGGCATTGGAAACACGCGTTTTTCATTAGAGCCCTCATTAATAGCCTGAGGAAGTGCCTCCTGCAAAGCATTGGATCATAAGTTGTAACGAGCATTTTAATTAATACTATCCCACTGCCGGGGAAAAAAAAAGATTATATGTAAATTCAATAAATTATTTGCAGAGGGGAATCGTGGCCGTTTGTTCACAGGCAGCATCAAGGCAACTTGAAGACCAAAAATGCTGGTGTATCTCAAACATATTTGTTCTTCTCAATCTAAACATGAATCTGCATCAAAATTTTGTTACCTTTACGGTTGGCTTCTAAATCCAGATCTCTTCATGTATTGTTATTCACAATAAAAGGGTTCAAGGGGAAATAGTAAGAAAAAAGAAAACAGTGGAGGAATTGCTGTAAAACCATAACATTCACGTAGAAATGTTCCTACAGAAGTTATTTTACAGGAGACAGCAGCTGCAAATGCAGATTAAGTTTTGTATCCTTTCTGCATGGGTAGAATCAACTGCACCTCTAAGTAATATGAAAAACTTTAGTTCATTAAACAAACCTTAAGGGGAAGCGTAAATGAGAAGTGTTTTATATTCAGTGTCATCAATTCAGCTGAAAACATGTTTGTACCACTCCATGAAATGAATGCTTTTTATAGTGCCTTTCCTGCCAACGTTGCCTCATGAACATAATAAAATTAAACATGTAAAACCAACTCCGGAGCTGGCAGTCAGCAAATAAATTCCCAAGAAACAGTAATACCCATTTTCTAAACAAATAACTCTTCAAATCTGAGTGGAAAAAATAGGTAAAGTGAGGAAAGCGTAACGCAGAGGGTGCATTGAATATGTAAAGGAGTGGGAAAGAGATTCTTCAGCAGAAGAAAGTTTTCCCCAGATGCCAGCTCCCACAAATAACCAGTTTAGTCCCTGGGGTCAGTGTTTCCATGTGCATTTCCAAAGCCTCCTACGCTACAACAACCGCGGCCAACACAAGTGATTCACGTGCAGATGCTTCAGCACTGGACCCACCAGTGGAAGTCAGTTACCATGGAAGCAAGCTCGATCTCAGGTCCCGAAATCTGGCTTCATTTCATCGTCACTGAAGCGACCCCGATGGCCACCACAGAGACCCTTGTCCCAAGGGACCGCATGGATGCCCATGGATGTCCTGTTGGTGATGCAGGTAAGGATCCCACACTCCCTTCCCAAAGCTCAGCAGCCACCCTTGATGTCTCTCAGAAATTCGGATGTATTCCTGTCTTAGCAAAACAAAAAGGTCTGGGTTAAAAGGAGGAAGGGGGCAGCTTTGTTTTGGGGTTTTCTGAGGGTGTTTTTTGGCACAGAAAATGCCCACCCTCCCTCCATCCCCTTCCACTCCAGCAACAAACCCTCCGAGGGAGCAAAGCTTGGAGGACTCTCCCAGATTGCCACCCTGTCACAACGGTTGGGCTCAGAACAGCTGAAAGGAGGAAAATAAAGCGCCTAAAGATCTCCAAAGTTATGCCACAGTCATCAAATACCAGAAGCGTTTGGAAACCACTCTTGCGGCCCTGAGTAGGAGCAAACCTCTCCAAATAAGGAAGCATTTCTCCTCCGACGTGCAGAAATTGGCAGCTCCTCTCCCGGAGTTTATGTAAGATTTCTCAAACAGATTAGCCAACAAACAAATGTCAAGAAGGCTCCTTTTCTGGCTCTGGAGGGCGATCAGCAGGCTCTCATCTGCAGGAATTCTGGATCCTGATAAGGTTTGAAGTTGGGACACAAGTTTCCACGTTGCCACGATGGAGCTTAAGGAAATTTCTAAACACGATATATTGAGCAACCGATGATGAATTGACCAGGAATAGCTAGGCTGCCATTCCAAAGCCCCCCCTCTCACATCCTCACACAAGGGTAATTGTATTTACAGGAAAATACGGGTTCAGGACCAAATTATAGCAACGCTGCGTTAAACAGCGATAGGATCAAAAGCACCATGGAAATAATGATGGAAAAACATTAATATGAAGACAAAATGTATGAGAGGGGTTGAATGATGCTGCATTCCTAATGCTTAGCTATACCTATTTCTCACAGAGGATTGACTATGTAAATTCAGCTTCATTCTACAGGAAAAGGCTGCAGGACAGCTACTGAAAACTTCTTGGAGAGGAGATCTTAGAACCACGCTATCCTGGGTGCCGGTTAACCAAGAGATGATATGGCAAGTGCTTAGCAACCATCTTTTCCCCCGTTTTTTTAACCTCCACCAGCCTCCCACAGAGAATGACAAGGAGTTATTACCTCCTGACAATGAGCTCTTTCTTCTGCTTCTTGTCCCATTAGGCCCTGATCTTTGATGCTTCTGCACAGAAGTGACTCTGAATATCTAAATACCTAAAAGACGTGGTTGTGTGCACAAAAGGCTCTTCATAGCGGTGAGGATTTGGGGCTACCGAGTACGAAATCTCAGCACAAGGGATCCGCCTTGTTTTGCCTGTAAAGAACTCGGCATTTCGGAGCTCAGAGGGATGGCAGCATTGAAAAATACAGTTTGGGCCATTTATTAAACTGTCTGTCAGAATTAGTGATGTTTATATATGAATACACTTACATAGCTTTGCTTTCTGAACAGCAAATACAAATAAGCATCGGATCACCGATAGAGAGCAATAAAATAGGTAGAAATTCCTTCCTTTGAGGCAAAATCCAATTTTGTAGGATTGGAAATCTTTCCGAGTGTATATTGCTTTTTCTTTCAATATACAGAGCAAGTAACACAGAGGCCAGGCCAGCATCTGTTTCACCAACAAATCTCAATCCTAACAAGATATTCACATGTAGACAGCAAAGGAAAAAGGTACCGAAGACAATCAGGTGTTTGGAGGCACTGAATAAAACAGGCTTTGATCCCTGTTCACAGCAGAAAGGTTAAAAGGTCATTTACCAGTGTTTAAAGGGACTAAACATTGAGAAGAAAAATATGGAGAATAGCTTTAGTTCTGCTTTATCCACTTAAAAGCCTCTTCCACATCATGCATAAAGGCAAACACGCAGCTGATGGCAAAATATATCTGGGAAGACGCATGAAAAAGTGGTTTTTCTCTGTTTTTCTGCAAACTCCACTTGGCTCTGATCCCCCCTTCCACCCGCAGGATGTCAGTCCCAAGTTCTTTTATGCGGGCAATTAATAACTCTCATCCATCGCCGGATTTATCTTCCTTTAACATGTGTTGATCACATGGAGATGAACTATGTGAATTATTACCCTGTGGAGCCAAGTGAAGAATTTTGGTTTTACTGTCCTGAAGTTCTTATTTCTTCACTTGAATAAATAATAAATACCATAAATACATACCATATATATCTATATCTATATCTATATCTATATCTATATCTATATCTATATCTATATCTATATCTATATCTATATCTATATCTATATCTATATCTATCTCACAAGAGGGACACAAGAAACTTCCTTGCCTAAACACACGCTTTTCTCTTGATTTATTATTCAGATTTATAAATGTACTTTCTCCAGTGTTTGAGTTACACATTTGTTCTGTTAATAAAACAAGGATTAAATCTTAACCACAACGCCTTGATTTAAGCTTAGTTTTCCCGATCACCATTTTCTCCCTTGCTTTCCTGCCTCCTGCAAATCAGAGGTTGCATGACTAAGTCCTTCCCGTTGCCACAAACCGATTTTTCGAACACAAGATATCTCTTGTTTGGCTCATGCATAGAATACCATAAAATCCAATCATAGTGTCCGCGTTGACTAAATCTTTGTTTAAAGCTAACTCTGGAGGCTCGGCGTGCCCTTCTCCTCCAGAGCACAGCTCTGAGGGAGGCAAAAAATGACAGGATTCCTCCGAGGACATTTCTGAATCGGCCCCAGAAAAGGGGCACTGAGCAAACAGGGACTTTGATAGTTCAGAATTCAGCCTTTCGGTTATATTTTGTGAAAAGTAAGTTCTCATCCCCATACAGCACAATGAATCAGTACATAGCATGAAGTTTCCAGATCAAAGGTGCCTTTTTGGTAGGACTGGCAAAGATAAACAGGAGAAACCATATCTGATATCTTCTCACTTCCACGACCCTGGATCTTCACCTTTGCCTGCAAGTCCAGAAACAGCCGATTATAGAGGCACAAAGCCAAAAACTGCTCCTCTGAGCAGGATTTCTCCTTACATGGCTGTGGCCAGCTCACTGACTCTAGTTTATTAATTAAAAGCCATTAATGAATGCAAACTACAAAACTGTGACGGTTTCTCTGGCTCTGCTTCCATAATGGAGTTAGGCATCACGAGTTCAAATAAAAGTGCAATATCACTGCTCTTCTCTATCCAGACTGCAGCAGCCGCAGCCAGCAGCGGTTTCGTTCAGATTTGTATCCACAAGGGATTACTGTTTCAGGGCCACTCTGACATATTCAGAAATTTTCATTGACATTTACTCAGATAAAACTGAGAATATCACAATAGGAGGCCCCGGGGCTCTCTGAAAAGACACACATATATTTTTTTTTAAGTAGAAAGAGTGGCAGTGTGTCTGTCCATGAGTATCAACACCGTCAATACTTGAATGGACCAATCTTCCCAGATCTGCTCAAAGCCAAAGCCAAAGCCATCCTTACCAGAAACTCTTGATCCTTTCTCAGCAGAGCTTGGATGGGAACTGCTGGGTTTAAAAGCCCAAAGCATTGAGGCTAATGCCCTAGTATGGTTTACACAGATTTAAGAAAGGTACCGAATTCAAACTCACACCTGAAGGAGCCTGTGGTTCTTGAAGAAAACACACTCAAGTTATTAGTAATATTGAGTCAGATAACCCTCCTCGGTCACCAAAGCTGGCCTGTTAGAGGGCAGCAGACCACAGCTTTTGAGAAACTCTCCGTGTTGAAGGGAATCTGTTCCCTCTGCAGAGAAAGTCCATTAGACATAAAGATAAATTTTCACTGCAGTCAACATTTAGCCTTTTCCAGGCTTTATTTTCCACCTAGTCAAAGTGACCTGCAATAATTAATAAACAGAAAAAAACCCCTAAAAGCAAAGAATAGAAGTCTACTCAAGCTTAAGCCTGTATGTAAAACTAGAGATGGTGCTTGTGTCTGTAAAGCTAGAAATGAATTTGAGCTTTAAAAAAGGCCCGGTTATGTTCAACACTTCAATGACAACTTCACAGGAGCAGAAACAGCCAACTGAACATATGCCATAGTGCCTTTCTCTCATGGACACAGCATCCAGCATGAGCTCGATACATAAATGTGCTATTACAGCCCATTTCATAATAACTTCTGCACCAACGTACTTTTCAAGGAGATGGTTTGATGATCTTTTTGTAAGATAATGCTGAGTAACATGGTAATTAACAAAGTATTTAAAGAAAATAAAAGCGATGCTAACCGAAGATGAGCAACACATAAAGCTCTTCTATGCTACAACAGTCTTGTGGCTACATGAGCTAGTGCTGAGTATAAACAGAACAATCCCGATAAACCAAAGCACTAGATAGAGATTATTTAAATAAGAAGCAATAAAGGCATATTAAATTCTAGAAAGAATAAATCAAATCACAAATACATTATTACAGAACCTGGGGTCAGCAATAATATTATTAGAAAGGATCTTTGTATTGGTCTCTCCTGGGTTATTTTCTAGGGAAGCAGAGGGTTCAGATCACTGAGGTACCTGAGTAGCTCCCAACCGCTTATAGATTGATCCTTCCTAATGCCCTTAAGAGTAGCATTTGCTCTTTGCAGGTGGAAAACAATCAAATGAAGGGTCAAATCACTTGTCCAAAGTTACACAGGATCCTGAGAGAGTAGGAAATTTGGGAATTTAATAGCTCTCCTGAATCCTATTTAGGCAAAGTGTTTGCCAGAGTAAACTAACCTCGTAAAATCGGCTTTGCCAAATTGGTCTCTTATCCAAGTGCATGTCTCTGTGCTCCCCCATGCTCAGGTTATTGCCTCCCTTCAGCCATCTCCTTGCACAACTTTATGGGAGCAAGAAAAAAATGGCCTAAAAGCCTTACCCTCCTTAGAAGCAGCAATGTCCTGACTAAATTGTTTTGGTACATTCTCTGATATTCAATTGACATGTTTTAGTCATAATACATACACAAAAATTTAGTCATAGTCATTTTCCTCATCCTCCCAGCACAAAATAAGCATTTGTCAAGGATTAAAAGCACAAAATACCTCATTAAAAGACCAGAGTCCTTCCTAAGCAAGAGTTAACCCCAGACCGATGCCTAAGACAGGCAGATATTCACAGAACGTCTTAGCTTGAAGTGTTAATCTTGTTTTCAAGTGAAATTCCTGAAAGAATTCCTGACATTCACAGTGAAAAGATCCCAAGTCAAGACTTTGCCGAGCGATTTCATTCAGTTTGATTTGTGTTATCAGTTGTTAGTTCAGTCTTTATTCCCAGGTTGTGTTTTCATGTCACCTCCATGCCCACTGCGCTGCCCTTGTTTACCGCATGGGTTTCTACGTGCTCATAATTCTCTGAGCTTCCTTTCAAGTAGCTTGGAAGAAAAAAATAAGTCACAGTATGAGTTCACGAAACAATGCATGAATAAGTCATTTCCTGCTTTAAATATGCCTCTGAGTAAATGATCCAGAGACTTTTCAAGAACCATTTACATAACAGTCGCTGATACAGTCTTCAAATTTTCATGTCAATCTCACAATGGCATTTTAAATCACCCCATTTTCCTAAATGAGGTGAGCGAATTTAAAGAGCAGATTTTTCCAACTTCTAGAGCTCTTCTTTTAGTTACACACCTTTAAATACTGAATTCCCCTCTTCTTCCTTCGTTAGGGGTAGTGCAGAAATGTCAGAAACGCTCTGTATGTGTAACCTATAATCCAAACGCGGCAGGGGTGCTACTTCAAATAGTACATTTTCTTTTACAACTACAAATGCCATGCATTTCAGCAACTGTCAATCCCACTTCACAGCCTGCAGTTTGAAAAATCAAATTTGGAGGCTTTGCTAGATGTGAATAACCATCTACTGCAGTACTACTGGGAAGACACCTACGAACCACAAGGTGCTCAAGTAGTTACAAAGAAATTTAGGTGATTTCCAGGCATAATTCACTGATGAGTAAATAAGAGAGAGGAATTTGTCTTCCACGTGGATTTCTGCAGTATTGTAAAGAACATCCACGCTTCCTTGGGCTCAGAAGCCAAGAGCGCGCTCAAGGGTGAATCTCTCCCTCCAATCTCGTTGGAGTAGGAGCTGTAGTAAGGAAGGTCAAACACCAAAGAAGTTTCTGGATCTGGTTCCTAAAAGAGTGTGGTTGCTCCAAAGAGCATGGGATGCATGCTAATTCATTCAGAAGATCATCAAGGGGTCACAAGCTCCGTGTGGTAGCTTCACACAGGAATTACTGAAAATTTCTTCTTTGCCTTGGGCGGTGCTGAAGAGCTTCTCTTT
>NW_010179324.1:13920-25273 GCF_000695765.1 Mesitornis unicolor
ATGGAGCCAAGGACTTCTGCTGCCAGCCTGAGAACAGAAGGCCAGTGTTCAGACTAGCTCCTGTGCGATGTCTTTGCGCTCAAAGGTCTTGGAGCACATGGGAAAGGGCAGAGACGGAGACTGGGATTTCTGGCACTGTGAGAATCTCTTTGGAGACCAGCGCCTACATCTGCAACAGCCCCGATTATGTTCTTTTGCTGAGCCAGGAGTTTAGGAGATGGAGGGAGAAAAGAGCACATCCATAGCAGTTGGCACTTTTGTTTGATTGACCTAAAAGAACTCGTGGACCGGGAGACATAAATTCCCAAAGATAGAGCCACGTTTCTTTTTTTTTCGGCTTCGAGCCTGAATGCCAAAAAATAGGACAGTTGGCTTTGATGTGCCCTACTCCCAGACAGCCGAGGCAGCAGTTGTGACCCCGAGAGACCCAAACCCACAGAATGGCCTATTCTTCAAGTTCACTGAAGAGGTCAAAGCCTCGGAGGTGCTGAATCCAGAAATACAACGTGATTTAAAACACAGCTAAAGGAGAAGACAAAGCAACGGGGGGAAGGGAAGCTGCCAGAAGGCCAACTCCAGCTTGAAGCACAAAAAGAGCAAGAAAAAGGCAAGGCATGCTCACAACGATATTAAAAAGGAATTTGCAAAGAGTCAGAGGGTGAGGACCTGTGACCCTATCTTAATATGGCTGAGCATGAACACTGGGTCACAGAGGCATCTGAAAGGACCCAAGGAGAGGTGAAATCCAGCATTTTTATTACCAGGCACAGGGAAGAGGAGAAGCTCAGAGTCACCCTTGTGCTGGGCAATACTGTGGGGATTTCTCAGAAAACCTTCATGGACAAGGCTTAGCAAAAGGACAGCACTGCCAAAGGAGAGGAAATTAAGAAAGATGATGTCAAAATTTAAAAAAAAGCGAGAAACCAGTGGAAAAGTCAGCAGAAGTCAGAGGAGAAGCTGCTTATTGGTTTTGTTACAGTAATCTCAGAAGTGCCTCTTTCTGGTAAAAGTCATGATTTCCTCGAATTTCAACAGGTAGCGGTGCCAACTCTGTTGCACACCAAACACTGGAGAAGGGAGTTTAGGGAACGTATCAGTCATAACTACATGACATGTTGGCGATGTCTGCTTCCCGGAGTGCGAACAAACAGTATAATTCAACTTCTAATGAAGTCAAACAACCCAAAAAGTAAAAGAGCAAAAGGAAACACTCTCAGCCTCTCTCTGTCTCTCTCTCCCATCACAAAACACATTAGCAAAATGGAGTGTTCATGATTAATTCACATTCCTTTCCGATCGTCTATCCTGCTAAAGCAGCATGAAATTCAACTCGCCGTTTCTTCCCTCTGAAGATAGAGGAGACGTGACATCATGGCAGCTCGTGTAACGCTCGGGCCAGGGAGCACAGCTGAGAGGTTTTGAGGTTTCCTAGCAAACATCAGGATGTCTGCAGCAATTGTACCTGTTCAGGGGGAACTTCAAACCGAACAGGTTGACGAGACGCTCTGCAAAGAGCGCAGCCCTCGCTGCCCCCGCCGCGATCGATGGACGGAAAATCCTACAACATCGCAGTGTTTTAGGACTCGAGACTCCTAAATTAGGCCATAAAAATGCAGAGAGTGGAGATCTTTACAACTAGAGAGAGGTTCAGGGATACACCGAGATGGACTCCTGCGCTGGATAGAGATAATTAGGTGTTAGTGACAATTTGTACAATGCAGAAGGAGAGAAAAGGTTTTTCTTTTCTAAAGAATAAAGCTAAAACACTTCAAATGTACTATAGTTCTTCATCAGAGCAAGCTTTTTGAAGCTATTTCAATTAAACCGAGCAAACTCTTCAAAACCTTTCAGATTGTTCCAGATCTCACCTGACTCTGCTCTACATTTTCATGCGAGAGAAAAGTTATTTTACTTTGAAAATCTGCATAATTAAAAACGGTACTGTCTTCTGATTGATAAAGTTTCAAGTGACAGCTTTGCAGCAAGCTGCCTCCCACACAGAAGCAATTTGTAAAAGCCTTTCAGAGTTTTATGTAACCGAAAAATCCGAGTTGCTTTCATCCAGGTCTTTCTTCCCAGCACCAGTTTAAATGTGACTGCAAGGAGCTGCAACAAATACGTGCTTGGATATAAGATTAATTTAGATACCAATAATTTCGCCTAATTACAAGGCACCGACTGACAGCAAAAGCTTTTTCTTATTCCTATTTTTGCAAATGACAAAATTTGAAACAATTTTATAGTTAAAGCCTGACTCAAGGGTGATTTTTCAAGCACATCTGGACACACAACACAGATTTGCTATCAGCTTGCGAGTCCCATGAGAGCAAACCCTAAAGGCACTTAAGCAAGAAGGAAGAAAAGCTTACATTAATTCTTTCACTGGGTTTGGGAGAAGACAAATCTGTGTTTGTTTTATATTTTCAGTCATATAGTGCATTAAACACTAGAGGGAGTACAGAAGAAAGTTGAGTATTTCCTTCGGACTCAAGCGCAGTGTGATCAAAATACGAACACGAGTTGTAAAGGTTTCATCTGAATCCATAAATCTCCAAAATTCCCAGAGATCTTGAAAGCTGGCAGGGATAGCACGATTAATCAGGTTAGATATACATTTATCTGATGGCTTATAAGAATTCTAGCTCATAGGAAATAATCTAAAACCCAAATTGGCAACCTGGACATAGGTATCTGCCTGCCCAAGCACAGCTTTAGCTTATTAAGTACAAGTAATAGACTTTGCACAGCAAAAAACCTGAAAGCAATGCAGCTGGAGCAAAGTTTGCCCAGTATAATTCAGGAAAACACATTTTTACTACAAGCAAACACCACTAATGGGTTTGTTGTTTGTTTGTTTAATGCACTGATCTGGTTCTTTTAGCCAAATAATTGTGGTATTTACAAACCAATCTCTGTAATGTTATACAAATGTAGGAGAAAGTGAGTGAAAAGATTACCTTGAGTGTCTGTATTGAAAGATGAGAGAACAAGAAGGTATAAAAAGAGTAAAATGCTAGGAAATTTTAAAGCTATTTCTATTTTAGTACTGTTAGATACGGCTAGTAAGTTATTCTAATGCTTTAAAATTATACGCAGCTATTTCCTAAAGTTCCCAATAAGTGCATCTCAAATCGTCACGAACATGAATTTTAATTTACTTTGTATTTTGATTGTTCAGTAGAAACAGGATAAAATCAGTAAAAGAGAATTCATAGCTTAGACGAGACTATTAGGAGTAAAAGTCAAGTGAGAAGAAGAGCTGCCTACATGTTATATTTCAGTTTATACTTTTCTTTGTGATGAAGAACCACAACCAAAATTCAGCGTGATTTCCAAAAAAGCCATAGTCAGATAAGGACACAAGGAAAGTGTTTGGAAAAGACAGGTCTACAAGTCATCTAATACTGGAGCAGACCCAAGAGAAAGATCCTGACCTCAGAGACATTTCCCATTTTGGTACAGAACTGAGAAATCAGAGATACATAGAATAACCTCATCTGTGAGACCTCTGGTCCAAGCACCTGCTCAAAACAGAGCCAGCTTCAAAGCCAGATCAAGTCACTGGAGGCCTCATCCCCTTCCTCGCTTCCCAGAGCATTTTAAATGCTTTAGATACTGTTATCCTGAGGTCACTGCAGCCAGGGCTGCCACTGATCTGCACTTGCCCATCCATCTTATTCTTCCCCAGCAGATCCCAAGCAACCCATCCAGGATGTACATCAATAAATTGTCCCTAATAATCTCCAGAAACCTCCTGCATTGCTCCCACCCTTACCACTCGTCCTTGCAGCAGATGGTTAAAGCTCCCATAGGAATGATGAGGCTTTCTCCAGCTGTTTGAAGAAACCTTGGTCCACCTACACCTCTGCACCATGTGTTACCCAACCTGTACCCTCCACCAGCTCCTCCAGTTCTCCCATCCTACACCCTCTCAGACAGCTCAGTGCCTGCTCCCCAGCACGAGCTGCCCCTTTGACCACAAATACCCCTGTCCTCATCCCGAACTTCATCCCCGAACACTTGAAACACCTCGTAAATACACAAATCCATGACCGAAATGGAAGCAGACTGGTTTCACTCTGGTTTCCTGCCCTTCTGCAAAGGCATCAGCCAATTAGCTGTACCCTGCACTTGCAAGGCTGAAGACTTTTGTTCCATACAGAAGATGACAGCAGCTGAATGATGAGGTAAAAACACCCAAGACAGCAAACCCAGAATACCCTTTGCCAGGCACATTGAATGACTTGCTTTTCCGCAGTCTGTAGACTTTTTTCTTTTGTTCCAGCTCTGTTGTGATCTTTCAACACCCAACCATTACTTAATTCAGGAGTTTGTCAGACAAAAGCGATTTTTTTTTTCCAGAGGTTTTCATTTATGAGTGATTTGTTCTTGCTGGGGAGAATTCTTACCAGCAAATCTATATTAATTGTTGTATTATGCAAACTAGAGTGCTCAATACTTACTTTAAGCATATTTTTTGCTAGTTACTTACAAGTGAGACTTACTTCTTTAATCTGTCCAGTGAAACAGGAAGCAACCACTTACCCTCCATATCTTCAGACTATTATAAAGGCCAAATTCCCTTATACAAGGGAGGCAAGGAGGAATTTTGACTCTCGCCCTGCACAATTCTGCTGCAAACTCTGTTGTGTGCGATCGCTTCAAAGAGCAAATGTGGAAAAAGAAAATATTTGTGTCGTGGTAATGGCCTCATCTATCTGCAGCACTTGACACCACAGCTGCCAGCTGAACGGGTAAATATCACGTTGCAGATAGATTGTGTCTGCAAAGCAGCGAAAATGGAATGTTAATCTAGGCTCAGCCGTGCTAAAACCAGGCAGGGTCCGAGTGTACTCAGGGTACGGAGGTCTCCACAAAAGCCTGTGCCATGCTCTGAGCTGAGAGCCTTCTTTAAAGTACTGTAAATTACTTATTTCTCCAATTAGTCTGACTGCTAAGTCTGATAGCTATTAGAGAGAAGCACACAAGCAAAAACTAGGTTTGAAAACTTTTCCTTTTCTTCTAGCTCAAGTGAAGATATTTTCCTTTTATCCAGCTGCCTGCCCATCCAACTGTGCTATTACAGTTAGCTGTAAAGCTGGTATCTACCACGCCAAACAACCAGAACTCCATACCTGTCCTCAAAGTGTGATACATCCTGCCCAACGCTGTCTTTCTTGGATTCATGCATACAAGCAGATTTCTGTGGCTTAATGAAGCAACGCATATGGCCCAAACCAAAGTCAGTCCCTCCATGGGTTCCTGGCCAAACAGAAGGTAAAGTGCAGTAATTGGTTCAACTACAATAACATAACTCGGTATTTAAGCCTTCAGAAGTCATAACAATTATTCCAAATTAAGTCAAAAAATAGGAGGGAAAAATTACTTACTCAGCAGCACCAAAAAGAAACCCGCGGTCACAATGAACTATTGGTGTCATCCTGGCATCTAGTAGGGGAAAAAAGCAAAGAGAAAGGAAAGTCAGCTCAACCTCAGTATTTTAAGTGCTTATGATTGTGCTTCCTGTTCTTCAAGTGGCCAGAATAAATAATATCTCCTATGGCACTTTTAGAGACAGAAGGTAGGACCAAGATGGACACTGGCCTGATCCAGTATGCCATTTCTTATGTTCTTATCTAGATATTTTCATATCCAAAACCAAAGCAACTGTTTACCTGCACACTGGAATATGCAGCCAGAGAAAGCACTCATGTTGCAATAGGTTCCAGGACATTATTGCAGACCACTAGAGCAGGAAAAAAACCAACTTGCCCTGCTATCCTCTAGACTCTGCCACCAATCCACTGCGCTTGTTTATGCAAACCCTCTCTTCCACCTGTGATTTCATCAAGATACATAAAATTGGCTCTGACCTTCAACGAGAAGCTCCCAGATGCTTTTCCTTATCTTCATCAAAGACAAGACTCAACGACCTTCCAAACTCGTTGAGTTGATGCACCTGAGGTCAGGCACTTAACGGAGATGCCTGTGTGGACAGGCAACTTATTCTGGACTAAATGAGCTAATTTAAATTTGTGGGAAGTTCTCAGACTGTAAGGACTAAATTAGGCTATATGGACCTCAGGAATTATTCATCTGCCTTCACATTAGTCAGGACCAAAGCCACTATGAAGTTATGTTGTTCAAAAGTGCTCCAGGCTAAATGAGAGGAATCTCGTTAGGCTGGATAAAAAACACTTGGCTGAGATGGGCTCTGAACAGCACGGGGGTATCTGGGCCCTACAATTGCAAGAAATTAGAAAAAATACCAAAGCGCAACAAAATAAAGCAGAAAACAGTATTAAAAAGGGCATGGAGGATATGAGCAAGTTCTTCTTAAAGGATTATTGTGGTATAGTCCTTTCTGGTATCTTTACTGATTTTAAATCACCTCTGTCAAGCCAAGTAAAGAGAGAGATTGGCCATGGACACTGAACATCCTTGTTGTCTAGAAAAAAATATCCAAAGCGCAGCAAAATAAAGCAGAAAACAGAGTATTAAAAAGGGCATGGAGGATATGAGCAAGTTCTTCTTAAAGGATTATTGTGGTATAGTCCTTTCTGGTATCTTTACTGATTTTAAATCACCTCTGTCAAGCCAAGTAAAGAGAGAGATTGGCCATGGACACTGAACATCCTTGTTGTCAGTCAACTGGTACAGAACTCCAACTATGCAGTGCTAATCATCTAATACCTAGGCACCTTTTCTACTTCATAGTAATTTTCCATCCTATTAGTTTTTATATCAGAAGTCATGCAGAACTGACTCTATTTATCTTTTGCACACTGGTCTAGTCAAGAGTTTCTTAAAATGCAGACCCAAATGAAATCTTAATATCCCTGTTAATTTGTCACCGATCTGAAAACTGAACTTGAAATAGTTTGCAGAATCTCTTCCACACAGGTCTTTTGTTTTAATTGAACTTTTCTTTTTCCCACAGGAAAGCTAATTTAGTATGACTTGCCAGTAATAAAATTGAAATTCTTTGGCTAATTAATTTTTGTACCTGAAACTGAATATAGCAGACTTTTTTTTTTCCCCTGCTTTTTAATACCTCCCTCTCAAAAATTCAATCCTTGGCATATGAAACCAAAGGAGAGCTAGAAAAGTTTTCAGGAATTAGAAAAGTTTACAGGAATTAGAAGGTTTAACAGGAATTACTTGATAGGGTTATAAAAGTTCTTCATCTCTGCAGAGGTAGTAACTAAAACAAATGCAAAGTCTGGGGCAAGTATGGACTTCCATCGTAGAAATTTGTGTGGTAAGACAGGAACCTGTGAACTTTTCCCTTCACTTCCACCAGTAGAAACCAGGAGACACGTTAAAACTCATTTTCACAGGCAGAGATGAGATACATTGGCTGCATGATTAGATAAATTCATAAGCAGATAAATCCATAAATCCATAAGCTAAAAGACACAACTTTCACGTAGTTACACCCTAATGGGATAAATTTCACCCCAGGAGTACCCTGGAGATGAATGTGATTTTCTGATCTTATTAAAGTTTTTAAAGATTTATACTAAAATGTCTGTATCGCATCAGCTTAGGCTTCAGACATTTTTCCTGCTATTTTCTTTCACCTACAACTTTCTATTTAGATACTGCCGTGCCTTTAACACTCCAAAATCACCTCATCTTTTACATTTAATGCTTACAGATATTTCCACCCATTCTATAACTTTGAGCAAATGCTCCTCGCCCTGGATTTTGGCCGAGCTGATGGAATAATACCTCACTGCCCGATATTTGCCGACGGCACCGTTAAGATCAACTCCGGTAATTGCAGCAAGACCTGTGATAAATTTAAGCCACCTACATTGCGCATACAAATGCTTCTGTGCCATGCCCAGAATCCATAAAAGGTCACATTTTATAGAGTTATGGTGGTTTGGGTTGGAAGGGACCTCAAAGATAACCTAGTTGAACCCCTCACTTAATAGCCAGGTGGGGTACAGCACTTCTTCAGCAGCATGAATCACAGAATCATAGAATATGAGGAGTTGGAAAGGACCTGGAAAGCTCCCCCAGTGCAACCCCTGCCAGAGCAGGAGCACCAGAGCAGTCACACAGGAACACGGCCAGGGCTTTGGGTGTCTCCACACAAGGACACTCCACAACCTCTCTGGGCAGCCTGGGCCATGCTCCAGAACCCTCACACTCACAAACTTTGGCCTCATCTTCAGCTTGAACCTCCTGTGCTCCAGCTTGGGACCATTGCCCCTTGTCCTGGCATTGGACATCCCAGAGCAGAGCCTGGCTCCTTCCTCCTGACACTGCCCTTTCCCAATGGATCCCCAGGAATGAGGGCACCCCTCAGGCTCCTCTGCTCCAAGCTCCAGAGCCCCAGCTCCCTCAGCCGCTCCTCAGCAGGAGATGCTCCATTCCGTCCAGCATCTCATCTTTGTGGCCCTGCTGGACTCTTTCAAGCAGTTCCTGTCCTTCTGGAGCTGAGGGCCCAGCACTGGACACAAGATTGCAGCTGTGGTGTGAGCAGGGCAGAGCAGAGGGGCAGGAGAACCTCTCTGCCCTACAACCACTCCTTCTCATCCACCCCAGGATGGCATTGGCCTTCTTGGCTCAAGGGCACATTGCTGCCTCATGAACGCTGCCTAAAACCACTCAGGATTTCCCAGTCTGCATCTAGCAGAATTTGCTTGGTTTTTCTTTGATTTTCTTCCTTCACACACCACACAAGAGCCTACCAGGGCTATGCAGGGATGGGACATACCCCAAGGCAGAAGGTAATGCACACATCACTTCGCCACGTCTCCAGCTGTGCCGCGTCCCTCAACAACGGATGTACCCGATAAGCTGCAGAACAGTTGTTTTCTTTCCCATACACAGATCTGGAAGAAAAAAGATCAGGTTTTTTTCTGTTCGCTTTCCCTTTTTTCCTTGTACATCTTTCTACACCACTGGTGATCCGGCTGAAAGCTTTCAAGGAATTAATCTGAGACTCCAGAAGAGACAAAGCAGCACCTGCTGAAGGCGTGATGGCAATGCTATGCTGCGTATTAGCTCCCTTCGCTGTTTCTTGTTCTTTCTGGCTTTCTGACCCATCACACCTTCATTCTGCAGGTTTTGAGAGTATTTGTGGAAAGATTCAAAATATGCACATTTAACACCAGACACCAAAGTCATTTGTGTACAGTATCACACAGCTTCACAAGGATAAAAGTTTCCGCTGCATATTTTACGACCCATCGCTATGTACCCGAACCTTTTGAACCTTCACAAATGCCCGCCAGCCCTCAGGACCGCCGTGATGCAGGTGGGCTAGTGCAGTACCACAGGGTGAGACACCGAAATTCCTCCTGGAGACACTCATCACTCCAGAGCACCCCCTCCCAGCCGCCTCCCCACCCCAAAGCAGCAGCCTGGAAGGTGATGCAAACAAGACATGACAGCAACACCTTCCGCAGGCTGAGTTATCTTGAAATGCTAAATTAAAGGAAGAGCAGGTGTCTGATAAGTCTAGGCTTGCAGCTCCTTCAGATGTGTGGGGAAGTGTCAGCATTGATCTGGTTTTGGCTAGCAACACGAATTCGGCAGGAGAGCGGGGTCCTCTGTACATGCCCGAACATCCATCATCCGCCAAGCGCAGCGCTCCCCCTCATCTCACCCTCCTTTGAAGGCTGCTTTTCTCTATCACAGAGCCCAAATGGAGACCCCGACCCCTCCCAAGCACACCCACAAACCAGTGCTGATTCCCAGCAAACACAAACACCCACTGAACCCACTTTTTAAACGCAGTTTGGGAGCTCTGCGTATTTTAATACATACATGGTCAACAAAGCATGGTCTTTACGCAGCTCGGGAGGTTTGAAGCAGCAACAGACAAATATGACTCCTTCAACTCTGCTCTTCACATTATAAAATGATTTTTTCACATATTTGAGGGAAAGAAATGCCACATTTTATAAGTGTATCTTATATAGGAAGCTATACGTGAAGTGCCTCATCGGCTGTGACTGTAAACGTGCATTGCAACCAATAAAGCGCTTTATCAGTTGTACTTTCATATGAAACCTTCACCCATAAATCATCATCTCTCTCAATCATTATGTCTACAGTAGAAAACACCTTTCTGGATCTAAGTGGTATGATAAGTACCGTACTGCATGAAATAATTAAATTTACACTGATTAAATTAATCTGAATTCACAATACATCAACGTCCCGGCCAAGAGACATCTCTCAAGACATGACACAAAATACAAATATTTAATGAAAATGGGAAGGGAAGTTTGGGAGCTATTTTTTTCTTCTAATTAATGGCCTCTCATACATCAGGAGGACTTTGTAGGAGCTGTGAACTCACCCTGGTGCAGACACATTGCAGTAATAATGTTGTGCAAAGAGACTTGTGGCGAAACATTAATATTCTTCAATTCTTCACACATGAACAGAAGTCCGTTTCATGTTGCACACTGTAGGTCTTTTACCGAAACCTTACCCAAACTGAGGTGGCTTTGTCTCGGAGAGAGATTTAGTTTTCCAGAGACATTCATCAAGCGGTACGTCAACTGTCAAACATAAATCAACCAACCTCTGCTGAGCAATTCTTCTTAATTACTTGAAAAGCAAAACTTTTAGAGGTATACACACGACTTCTTGGGGTTTTTTTTAATAAGATACAATTTTACTATTTCTGGTTTTATCTTGGTCAGAAGCCTGGTGGTTTGTAAGTGTGCTTTTGGACCTTATAAATAATCAGCAATAAATAGTTGTGTGGCTGTAATTCAAGGATAGCACAGCATCCTGTCACTGTTGTGCCTGAGCAATATTTTAAAATGCAGCAGAGCGATACTTCTGTTATTTTCCAACCTGCAAGGGGACGAAGTGACACCTAAGGCTATGTCTACATTATTTATACCACTTTGATAGATTAAATCTTTACCACAAGGATGAGCTTTTAAAACATGCCCGAAAATGTTTAAAGATTCCACAGGTGCTCTTCCTGAGTGCAAACAAAGGCTTCTCTTTGTAGTGTGAAAGCAAAATTAAAATGTAACAAAGTCCTGGGAGCTACGGTTACTGTTTCAAACAAATCCTTGACTGGACATGTTGGATTTATTTATTTTTAATTGATGTATTTCTGGAACTCACCAGAGTAATATCTATCTATATATATTTATATGGGGGAGGCGGGCATATTTTGTATATACATGCATGTATATGTATATGTATATGTATATGTATATGTATATGTATATGTATATGTATATGTACATGTATTTGTAAAAACTTTCATAGAGGAAGGGTCCAAAGACTCAACAGTGTTATTATATGAAGAAAATACTTTGAAAATACTATAAAATATTTAACATCTTTATCAATGATCTGGATG
>NW_010179325.1:0-14865 GCF_000695765.1 Mesitornis unicolor
ATCAACAATAACTCAGTTTCTTAGGCCAAGCAGTAAAACACAATAATCCATAAGGTTACTATGAACAATATGTTGTTAACAATTTTAGGTATTCTTTAAACTTATTCCACTGTCTTGAAAGCCATTTCAAAGATAGATGGTATTCCATCAAATTGGTTGACAGCAGAAAAATGAGATACCGTAAACTCCTAAACTTGTTTCAGTACCCAATTCACTGACAAAGGGTCTGGATCTAACCAAGAACTTTGTTCAAGGAAATACTTGAGAAAGAAGACAAAGAAATCCCCGCAGCAAATCAAGCTGTTTTCCAATCTAAGCTCAAAAACAAAGCAGAGTTTATGTAAACAAAGAAAATCATGCATACCATTAACCACAGGGGGCACAAGCCTTAGATGCGTCATATCTGCACCAAAAAAGGGTAAATGATGATTCTGTAAATTAGGATCATCCCAAATGTTCACATCTTGTTTCTGTTCTTCATTCCAGGCTCACAACTAAAAATCTATCAAACTGATTTTCCTTTCCCTGTTCTCTGTTTATGCAGAACAGAAGGAGTGCTAGAAGAATCCCTCCAGGACCTTTGCCACTCAACTCAGAAGCAGTTTTAGTTCTTTCTTTTAGTATGCTTGATCCTTCACTCCAGTTACCTAACTACAGTCTTGTAGTCCTTATAGTTTTCAGCCTGCCTTCCTCCTCCTCTTTTCTATAGTCACCCCAGGAGACACATTTTTGTACAGTTTGTGCTACATGGGCTTGGCAATGCCCTCACCACTGCATGACAGATCCTCTCCTTTAACCTATTTTTTTCAGGCAGAAAGCCGTTAAAAGAGAGACTCAGTCTTCAATAATAATAGTTCTCCAGATCTACAGTGACTTTTGGGCATCGCTTCTGAACAGTGATTGTATTCAATAATACTCAGAAGTATTAGTAGTATTTAGCCTTGCATAATAATGTGAAGTTCTGGTGATGAATAAATTGTTAAGGAATAGCTTTACCATCCTGTACATAAAGATTTTACTAACCTTAGTGTCCTTACCAAAAACCTTGGAATGGAAGCAAATCCAGTTTTCAGAAAGGAATAACTTTCCTTGGTACAGAATTTCTTTCTGCAGAGCACAGGTAAAACCTGAAACAAACAGATACTCTGTAATCTTTAAGGTAACCACAACGCAAGCCAACTGTTACCAGTCTGGCTTTTGTTTTATTATTTTTATAAAATTGTAATATGTTTAGGTTTATACTTTTTCATGAACGTTGTCAAACCTTGAAATATTCAATAAGTTTAGCTAATACTAACAAGCTCAGATGATTTCACAACCCTATGTTTAAACTCAAAATATCTGAAGGACGAAGACTGAAATGCATAATAATGTGCAACTGCCTCCCAGAAGCCAAGAATCCTTTCTGAGAGAGTACCACCTAGCTTCCTATAAACTTTTTTACTACCTTTAAGGTATCTCTGCTATATAAATGTAAAGAGCTTAATGAAAGGTTTGAGCTTTAATCTTTTAGCTCTATAGCAGTTGTCTGGACCAGATGACCAACAGAGGTACAATGTAAAGTAATACTGCACAGTCATTGAGCAAACCATTCCTCCCTCATGAACCGCTTTCTTTGTGCTCCTTTCAAGAAACATTATATATCTCTATGTAGAAATAACTTGTTATAGCTATAACAGAGAACAGTAAAGTCTTTAAACATTTAAAGTCCTTCTACCAGTATCTTTAAATCTTAGAGCACCATCAACACCAAAAATCCAAGCTAGTCACCTGACCAGTCCTGTCTAAATTAGGTAGAACCTTTAGTAAGGAAGCTTCAGTACCAAAAAAAATGTTGCACTAAGTTACTCTGCTAAGAAGTGCAAAGTGGGCTACAATTCCCAAAGATGTCCAAAATCTGAAGATTTTAATTTTGTAAAACTACAACAAAAACATCCACTGCATGCAGAGGAAGGCCTTGTAGCTGGAGTTTAAGCTTTTAAAATTTAGGTGGTCCCTCTGGTACATCACCATGGTTAGCGGGTAACAACATTATCTTAGACCCACAGTCAGCAATGACAGGGGGGTTGATACTTACTTTGCTTCAGTGGCTCATCAATGGGAACATCTAGAAACAGCTTATGAAAATGCGCATTTGCCTTCAGCTAAAAAACAAAAAGTCCCACACCCAGAGACACATACCTTATTAGATATTTTTACAACCAAGTGACTCATTCCACTTCCTGTCCTCCCAATATCTCCTCATTTTGCCCACTTGTGTTACAATAAATCCTCATTTTTGCTGTGTGGCTATGAAGTCTGTATCCTGCTTTTACCCAGCCTCTAACACGCTGATGAAAAAGAATCTAGGTCCTTATACAACCATGAACTATAATATTGCTAAACAAGGCAGCTGTCATGGTAGTTACATACTTACTCTTACCATATATAAACAAAGAAGTCCATCGTCTGCCCTACCTGATTTGAGGCATGTTTTTTCCTTTCAATCTTGGACTCACTCTTGATATCCATTGTCAGGAGTGGACTACCTGTGCTGCTTTTTGTCCTGAAGATTAAAAAAAAGCATCCCATATAAGCTTAGCTTCAGTTCATTAGTCTTGGTAAGCTATCAACAGGATGCGCTTTGCCATGAAACATATTAATCCTTTAATAACTACTACCTGATTCATCCAGGATTATGCAGCAATAAAAAGGAGTATAACTTACTCAAACCACACCAGTCCTCACTGAAGATCTTCTTTTAATTTGAAGAAAAATTTTACATTACTAGTTGTAAGGAAATAAAAAAAAAGTTCAAAACCTTTTTACAACTTAATGAATTATCGTACTGCTTAGCTTCATGTTCATTTGTTTCTGGGCAACATGTGAAATACTAACACTAAGCAGGTTACTTACTAATGCAAGATAAATAAGATAAAACTTGGTAGCTAGGAGTGCAAGGTAGTGTACTGAAAGTTACGAACTTGTACTACAAAATGTGAGATCATTTGGAAAGTGCAATAGAGATGAAACATAGGTGCACAAGTCAGAAGATGGCTACGAACTGTGTAGTGCAGTGTAATGAAACCATTAAGACAGCCAGCAGTCCTAGAGATGAAAGGGAACTGTGAGTGCCAGTTGTACAGGAAGCTGTACCTGTACAGCTCCAGCCATTCATACTGGGAAAAGAAAACCAACCAAAACCACAACAGCTCTAGGGTAGGACAAGTACAGAGTAAAGTCTCTGCAGGTAAGTTTCTTTGTTTTCTACAGGAGAAATTAATGGCAGGAACTGCTCAGAAAAACAAAAACTGAGTTGGGATAACAGTGTTTCATAAATCAGGAAAAGAACTCAGAATCCCTGAGAGCACACAACACATATCAACCGGCTATAAAAATAAGGTAGCTCTTTTTTTTAACTCCTATATTGAACGACCTGAAGAACATTTTGTGCTAAAGATTCAATGGGAAAAGAAAGGATCTACATAATTTTCCATTACTGCACCTTATTCTGCACAGTATCTTTACTTTCCTGAACTTCAGAGTTCAGAATTTCCAGGAAAATCTGTGAGGGTGAGAGGAAGAGTAATGAAGATATAGCTGGACTTAGGAAAGAGACAGCACAAGCAGGACTGATTTAGCTAGCAGGGGGACTGGCTGCATACCTCAAGTGGTCCCTCACAGAATAAAACTCTAAAATACATCTGTATGTGTATTTGTGTGCCTACGTGAATTACAAGTCAAACTGAAATGAACAGTGAGCCTTACAAAAAAACTTATGCCAACCCCTCACCAGCGCACAGTCAATTACATTGTACCGGAGAGGTAGGACTGGAAGGAGCCATTTGCCAAAAAAACTCCAAACCGAACAGGTAATCACATATTTCTTCAAATACCTTATCCTCAAAGATGCTTCCAGAAATTAAGTGAAGTTTTATAAATATCTGCCTTGTGACCAAAACCACAGTGTCAGGTTGACTGCTGATTTCTGCACTGGCTGCTCAGTTGACAAAGGGAAATAGATGCAATATTTGTATTCAAGCACACCAAGTGGGATTTTAGTATTATTTAATTTTATTTTAGAAGGGTTTCAAATGCATTCCAATTCTCCATTCAAGAAAGAATGTTTTTGCAGAGCCATTATAATAATCTGACGTAATATATAGCACAGAGTCCAAAACTAAAACTTTTGTCATAGCTTTACCACAGTCAGTCAATACAGCAGCAGTAAAGTGTCCTGGAAACACCCCAGGACTCAAGCTCCAGCTCAGTTTGACTTCCTGTCAAACTGACTGTGAAAGGGATGCAACTAGCAGTGGCACCAAACAGTGCAAATGTATTTTTAACTAGAACAGGGAAGCTAAGCCAGACCAAAGTCTAAATTCCCATTAGAGTGACTGATTGTGGTGGGCAACGGAGCAGCTCCTGGAAGGTGGCTCTGATTCCTGTTTACTTGCACAGTGTGCAAGCTAACCCACAACCGGGATGCCTGATAAATCCTGTTACTCAGCGTAGCTTCTTGAATGGGTTGTAAACATCTTGATTTTCTAACTAGGAGAAAAGCGACAGCATTTCTGATATTACCTAGCAACATCAACTTTTTTCCGGTCACCAAAATATTCCATTTCACTGGTAGGGGTCTGTAGCAACACAATAGGTGATTTTCCTGCCTTTCTTTTTTCATCTGTTCCATTTTCTCCATCTGAACTGCAGAGGGAATAATGAATAGAAATGAGCATTGTAGGATTCACACTGGTGTCAAATACCACTACAACATGTTGACAATACAGCACATATTAAAGAACAAAATTATGATGTATCTTTTATATTAAGGTCCTGAAAAGTCTTAATCTACGGACTTGACACTATTATACATCTGAACAGTATTCTGAGCTCCAGTACTGCAATTTCAGCAATGAAAAGAGGAAAACTGAAATACTCCCATGGATATTTCAGCACCCATAAAATCTGTAGCTCTAGCTTACGTTCCAAAGAGAATGCCTCATTTAGGAAAAATGCATTCCATGTTCAGTACTCAGACCCAGGGACTAATGGAAATTAATTTGATTGGCAAGTTGGAAGAAAAACATCCTGCATCACAGTACCTAGCTCTTCGCAGATTAACTGGTGTTCAATGTCACAAGAAGAAGCTGGGTTCTATTTTGCCTCTCACCATTTCTGTGAAAGTCCACGTGCAGGATATTCACAATAAAGGGTCCTTTAAAAGTATCAAAAATGCTGGGTTTATTTTACGAAAGCAGCACTGCCACCACAGGGCACTGCCTTTTCAGAGCACATGCCACTGCCTCAGGAATACATGTTAAGGAACTAGAGTCCAATGTGCTATCTGAGCCCTTTCCTGGTTTCCCTTTTTGTAACTTTCTAATAAAATGTTAACTCAAAATTTAAAAGGAAAAAAAGCTGTCAATATTAGCAGAGTCTGAACAATGAAAATACTTTAAATATGACATGACAACTATATACACATATCCTCCTTTGGAAGACTAAAGCCTCAGAAAGACTACAGGATGTTTTTGGCATTAAAAAAGAAAAACAATCAATCACAGAATCACTGAATATTAGAGGAGTTGGAAGGGACCTCGAAAGATCACCCACTCCAACTGCCCTGCCAGAGCAGGATCACCTAGACTGGGTCACACAGGAAGGCGTCCAGGCGGGTTTTGAATGCCTCCAGAGAAGGAGACAACACCTGTTCCAGTACTCTGTCACCCTTACAGTGAAGAAATCTTTCCTTATATTTAAGTCGAACTTCCTGTGTTCCAGTTTGTGACCATTGCCCCTTGTCCTGCCACAACTAGGCACAACTGAGAATCACAGAATCATAAAGGTTGGAAAAGACCTCCAAGATCATCAAGTCCAACCATCAACCCAGCACCACCATTCCCACTGAACCATGTCCTGAAGTGCAACATCCACACGCTTCTTGAACACCTCCAGGGATGGTGACTCCACCACCTCCCTGCCCCCCCCCCCGGGCCAGCCTGTTCCAGTGTTTGACCACTCTTTCAGTAAAGAAATGTCTCCTAATATCCAATCTAAACCTCCCCAGGTGCAACTTGGGGAATGGTGCAACCATTTCCTCTTGTCCCATCACTAGTTACATGGAAGAAGGGACCAACACCCACCTTGCTACAATGTCCTTTCAGGTAGTTGTAGAGAGCAGTAAAGTCTCCCCTCAGACTCTTCTTTAAACTAAACAACCTCAGCTTTCTCAGCCACTGCTCATAAGACTTGTTCTCCAGACCCTGCTTTGTTGTCCTTCTCTGGACAGTGCCTCAATATCCTTCTTGTAGTGAGGGGCCCAAAACTGAACACAGGATTTGAGGTGCAGCCTCACCAAAAATGATTACATGGGCACAACCACTTCCCTACTTCTGCTCTGGCCACACTATTTCTCACACAAGCCAGGATGTCATTGGCCTTCTTGGCCATGTGGGCACACTGCTGGCTCATATTCAGCCGGCTGTTGACCAGCACCCCCAGGTCTTTTTCTGCTTGACAGCTTTCCAGCCACTCGTCCCCAAGCCTGCAGCGCAGAATGGGGCAGTTGGCCTTTTTGAAGCTCATACAACTGGTGGCAACCTATTGATGCAGTCTCTCCAGGTCCCTCTGCAGAGCCTTCCTACCCTTGAGCAGATCAACACTCCCACCCAATTTGGTCTTGTCTGCAAACTTAGAAGAGTTTGGTCCCATCCTCCCAACACCTGCCCTTTAGATATTTATAAGCATTAATGAGGTTACTGTCCTGGTTTGAGCTAAATAGAACTAATTTTCTATTTAGTGATTTTACTTTTCAGGGCAGTCTCTTCTAAGTGGCTGAACTTGCTGAAAACTAGCAGGATGTTTTTCCAGTATGTGCTGCTACAACTGATAATCTCAAGGCCAATGGTTTTACCATGGGTGCTCTTTCTGTACCTATGGTGGGGGAAGCGGACCCAAAACTGACCAACTAGGTGTTCCATCCCGCATACGTCATACTCTGTATAAAGCCAAGGGATCACGAGGGCCTTGACACTTCTTCCATCTTGGAGCCCTTCCATCTCGGGCCCTTCCGTCCGTCTCAATCTGCAGTGGCCGAAGTCCGAGCAGGACCCTGTTGGTTTGTCTGCCTCTGATCTTGGTTTGTGTGTTCCTGCATCCTGCTCCCACCTGCTGCTGAGATCAGTCTGGGACTTTTCCAGTGCCCTGCTCCGCAGAGTCTCTGATGACGTAATCACCATTGGGGGAGGGTGGGAAGAGGATTTTATATTGGTTTTGTGTATATATCTGTACATATTTGTATATATTTCATTATTTTCCAATTTACATTACTATCCGGTAGTATTAGTATTATTGTTTTATTAAATCTGTTAGTTTTATTTTCCAACCCATAAAGTCTCTCTCCCTTATTCCATTTTCTCTTTCCTTTTGGGGAGGAGAGAGGGGTTAATAGAGAACGTCTGTCCAGGATTTAGTGACCAGCCCAGTCCTAAACCATGACAGTCACCCCTCAGTCTCCTCCAGGCTAAACAGCCCCAGCTCTCTCAGCGTTTCCTCATATGGGAGATGCTCCAGTCCTCTCATCATCTTAGTGGCTCTACGCTGGACACTTTCCCGTAGTTCCTTGTCCTCCTTGAACGGGGAAGCCCAGAACTGCACACAACATTCCAGATGTGGCCTCACCAGGGCACACTGCTGGCTCATGGTCAGCCTGCTGTCCACGAGGAATTCCAGGTCCTTTTCCCTTGAGCTGCTCTTCAGCAGGTCAGTCTCCATCCTGACTGATACATGGGGTTGTTCTTCCCCAGATGCAGTACCCTGCACTTGCCCTTCTTGCATTTCATTAAGTTTCTCCCCACTCAACTTTCCAGCCTGTCCAGATCATGCTGAATGGCAGCACACCCTTCTGGTGTGTCAGCCACTCCTCCCAGCTTTGTTTCATCAGACTTTTTGAGGGTGCACTCTGTTCCATCGTCCAGGTCATTTATGAATATATTGAACAGGGGTGGACCCAGTATTGACCCCTGACCACCACTAGGCACAGGCCTCCAACTGGACTCTGCCCCACTGACAAACTGTGAGTCAAGATTCATAAATGCTTTGAAAAAAGAGCACAAAAGTTATCAATCCATGAGAAAAAAAATAGATCAAGTGCACTTCAAGTGATGCTCACTGCTATTGTCAGCAATAGTTGCATATAAGTGAACTGTATTTGCAAGTATCAGGGCAAAGCATGTAAAACTTTGTGACATCAAGACTTTGGTCATAAAAAAAACCAACATTTTCCAGATTGAATATATAGTGTATTTGGTACTAGTAGCAAACCTATTTAAAGTAACAGCTAGAAGAAAAAAAAAACCCTCTAGTATCCAAATAAAGAACAGTTGTTAAAGGGAGTATTTTCAAAGCCAAGGCGTGCACTTATCATGAGATCACATTTTGTATATAAGTAAGTTAAAATAAACATTATTTGCAAGCACTCTGACTAAACTTTTTTCAAGAAAAGTTTATTTTCCTTTTTTAAATATACACCAATAACTGAACTGAGTAATTTAAGATTAAATCACAGAAAAGGGAAAGCACCATGAAATACATTAACCAAAGCTTTGAACTAAGTTTCATTCTAATGAAGCGTTCAGAAGCACATTATCCACCAGTGTACTTTAAAATCAGAGGAACTTGATCTCTTCCAATTTGAATGGTTTCTGTGAAACAAAAACTTTCTGACGGATGGGTGTGTCAAGTTCCTCATACTACAGAAAGTTTTCTGAACTTCAAAAGGTTTTCTCGTTTGGTGCTAATCTTCTCCAGGACCTGAAAAAGTCAGACTTCCTGTGAAAATTATGCTGTGTCACATTAATGGGGATTTTTCAAGAAGAAAAAAAATTAAAGACAGTAATCTAAAACAGAAACTTTTCCCCTGCTCCCTTCTAAAAGAATCTGAATAAGAAGCACTGAACACAAGGAATGCGAGAGAGATGTGCTAATAGGCCACAGTTTGCAAAGTGAGCCTTAAAGAACAACCATTGTCTCTGACAACTCCAATATAATCTTACCAGACATGAACACTCCTCAGGTATACATAAGAGGTAGCAAAAACTCCAGAGCTGTACAGAAGTAACTGTCTTTAATTACCCACAATCACACAAACCTTTCTACAAAGCTTCCTCTGATCCACCACAAAGGACACCCATGCTACTTGGTCCACATGGTAACAGGTCTAAAAAGTTCAGAAGCCACAGTAAGTTGCAACCAGCCAGTCCCCCAGTTCAGAAAGGAGCAGATCAGTTACGCAGGATGAAAAAAGGCATCTTGAATAGAGATGTTAGCTACAACTTCAACTGTTTGCAAAACGGCAGCTAAGCCAATATTTTCCTTTTTTTAACATAAGTCAGCGTTGCTGCAACATTTCCTCTGTGGTTGGAGCACACATATTGGATTATTATTATATTACCTTGGAAGCCCTGTTATCCTTTGTCTCTTTTATACAAAAAGAGGATTAATTTTGCAACAGCAGTTATACTGCTGTATTATTGCAAATTATCTACCAAAATAGTGTGGAGGTAATTTCTCCCCAACTGTCCGCAACCATGCTTGGTACAATGTATGTGTGAATATTAATCACAAATACAATGACATTCTGTACCTTTTGGTTCTGTTGGGTAGCTATTGTATTTACCAGGTAGCTGTTAGCAGTCCAAAAGGATTTGATAAAGGAAACAAAGTAGTGTAAAAGGCCCCAAAACTAAGACAGTGTTGTTTAAGCTATTCTTACTACCAGACATGAGTATATGATAGAAAAATTGGTTATTCTTTCAGAAACTAAAAGCCAAAGAGAAAGGCTCAAAACATTTCAGGATCCCAAATCAAGATGACAGACTTTGGCAGGCTTAAAAGCAGACAAGAGGGAGCAGGATGAAGAGATCTATCTAGGCAGCATCCAGGAGACAATACAGACAATACAGGCAATGTGCTTCAAGCAGAGATGACTGCAAGGAGGCAAGATGAAATGCGCTGATGCTCGAAAGGACCCGCAGCTAAGCATGCTGCAGGCCAGAGTGTTCCTCCTCAGCACAGACTTTCCTTGACCTCTCACACCCTGAAGGAGCAGTTATCTCAACCTTCCTTTTGCTAGGCCTAAAAATCTTAAGACTTAAACCTTCTTTCAGAATGTACATCCCACCGTTCCATGAAACATCTTTTCTGTAACACACAAGTCTGAACAAACTTATTTGGATGTGTGTTCAGGATCTGGAGTGCTTTCTCTGATCAGCTTGCTTTCATACCTTACACAGTTGAATTACGTCACGCCTGGACTGAAGAAAAAGCCTTTTTCATTGTAAACTCTCCTGTTGTCCCCTTCATAGCAGACTGAAGTGGTCTCCGTATTGGACGTACTAGCAACAGTGCTGAAGTCAAGGATTTAGACGTTGTCTGTTTTCACAAAGGGTAAAATGCTTCCAGTAGCTCTACAGCCATGCTTCAGTGTTATGTAGCACACAGAGAAAATATCTCCTAAAAAAACATGCCTCAGCTATGACCAAGTATCACTTTTACAGTTGTTGAGGTTTAAACCAGCACAACTGTGCAAATGGAAAGCCAAATATTGACTATCGAGACTCAAAAACTATGAAAACAGACAGAAAACGACAAAGGAGCAGAGAGCTGCTTAACAGTTGCTATAACAGATGTCAAGAATAGCCATAATGTATGCATTTCGTGTTTGCATAATTCCATATACTTAGTACACAGCCTGTACTTAGGACTGAAAAAGTGAAGGAAGTGAAGCAGGTGATTCTGAAGTATGGCATTTCTTATGTATTTTGTATGACAGATACACAGCTAGCAGGTATATTTATACCAAATATGGAAAGCTGCAATGCATTTATGAAGGAGCAGAGATGTGAAAGCTTGCATGAGGGAAAGGGTCAGTTAGTTAATATGAATAGGTATGAACCAGACTGAGATTTAACTGCCTTAGGCTGTTCAAAGAGCAGGTTAATTCTCTTCTCATGCAATCATAGTCAAACATGGCATAATGTAGGCAAAGTTACGCAGCTGCACATTAATTATCATACACATATGGACATAACTGCATATACACCAAGTGTTTCTCTATGTGTTTGTAGGATGAAACAGGTCTGCAGGCACAGGTGGAATCTTGATGCCTACCAAAGGAGGAACGAACCCAATTGTTAAAGATTTTTTAAATTGTTAATCTTATTTTGTATATCCAGGTAATTATTTTCAGAAATATTTACTGTTTTCTATTTCACAGTTATCTCCTGGAGCACAATTACTCACATGTGAGTAGTTTCATATGTCTGTCTTGCTATGTTTGTTAAAAGGATTAATGAAATTTTTGCATTGATACTGAACAGAAACCCCTCCAACACTGTTAAAGACAGAGGAAGTTAGTTTTTTTCCTCAACTGAATAGACATTTCACTCAGTAACCAGATCAAGTTTCACACTACCTTACCGCTTGGACATCAGGAAGATCGCTGTGACACTGCAGACGTCACTAGCAAGTATGTAAATTCTCTGCTTTAAATACCATCTATTATTAACTGGCTGTATTCCCTGTCTAATCAAAACCAGACTGCTATCATGTTCCATAGGAAAAAAAACCACAGAAGAATTCCCCGTGCTCTGAAACATGAGACACTATAACAAGATATTTTATTAAGTTAACACTAGAACAGGAACATAAGCCATTTAGCTCTCTTGTCTTTCAAGAGTTTCCATTTCAAATATCCACTTCAAAAAGCAAAAGTCCTCTCCTGTGTATCTTCACACAACTCACAAGATTCCAGTGATGCCGTTTTCATGAGAGTCTCAGGAGGATGAAGAACAAATATTTATCTGAACTTAGGTATGACCAAATCCAGCACACAACACAAATATTTGACAGACACGTTTCTGAAAAAAATGTGAAGCAGAAGACTTTAGGGGAGACACTCATTCACATCTTCTTTGGACAGGAGCATGTGTTCTTTTCATTCTCCAACTTACTGTCAGCCTTTACAGGGAAGGGTTTTCCTGTCTCCTAGGTCTAGCCTACCTTATCTTCTGACCCAGAACACCACAAAAAAAGGATCAAAATTCGTGCTGAAAAGGAAGTGTGCAGCCTCCCTATCAGAACACATTTTAATCCAGCTTCCAGAGGTAACAGGAAAAAGGGAAAAGAAAGAATTCCTGATGTACAACTTGTTCAGAGTGCAGAAAAAGAGGGCAAAGGCCCTTAAGTGTCAGTTCTACCAATTGTTCTATACTGACTTCAATAAAAAAGATAAATACTGCATTGATACACACTTTATGTGTTCAATATGACCTCACAGGCATCCATCAGTTCAGTCTGCTCCGTAACTTAGACAGAAACAACAAAAATCTTTCTCTGGAACAACACAAGCATCTTTACAAATGAGGCCTGATCACAAGAACATAAGCATAAAAGTTTGGCCTCATTACCTGAAGCTACAACTCCGTTTGTATCAATGTATGAGGGGGAAAAAATAATTTTGGTTCTTCAGACAGGATACACACAAAAAGAAAAAGATGTCTGGATCATGCAGCAGTTTCTTTGAGAACTGGCACTGACAACAGTTAATCAAAAATCATTAATGAGATTTCTCTGTTTAAAAGACACCACTAATTGAACAGAGAAAATTTAAAGTAGCGATTTCAAGGGATACCTGTGCACGTTCTTAGTAGGTTCCCCATCGAAAACTTTGCACAACAAGGCCTAATGCAAAACACTAAGACGAAAATTAGCATCTACCCTGCTTCATCACAGCTTTCATCAAGGATAGAAGTGGATCAAAGTTAAATCATTGCTGAAGGCTTACTGTTCGACAAGGGTCTGGCAATGCTGAATTTCCTGTATTTATTTTTGCAACCTACAATTCTTCTTACAGACCCATCTGTGTGTTCATGGAAAAGACCAGAACAATGTAGATAATCTAATACAAGGGTTATCATTTTACAGTAGGAAATATTTGCTTCCAACAATGGGGTTGACCGACACTAATCACAACAGTGCCTTTGACTGTGACACTCCATATAAGGAGCCATTTTCCTTACAAAGTCTTGGAAAAGGATATTATTACTAGAATCAGATGTGTCATGTGGTGACCAGATCCCTGCTAGGGCCAGCCTGACTTTTTGTTTTCTGTGTCACCAGGACACTGCGTCTGAGTGCTCTGTAAGCCTCATCCTTCAGTATGAGCCTTTCCACTGGCCACATGCTGTCCTCCATGGTAACACCCTCTCTCCTATGCTGGCCACAGCCTATTTAAATGTATTGTAAAATTCAACAAGCCCAATTGGCATATATATAACTTTATTTACTGGACTTCTGTAGTATAACGTTCCTTCTTGTCCACAAAAGGGCTGAACAAACCTAAATGGCTCTTCTCGAACTAGTGTAGCATAAGTGGTAGCTACAAAATTACCATAAAGAGTCTTTGGCCTAGGTGGTCTATCTGTCATAAAAAGCCTAAACTAAGATCCCCTCAGGGCTAAACCATTGAAGTGGAATGGATCTTTGTAGAAGACATGCCTATGCATGGTTGTTTATTGGGGGGATGTCAGTAACTGTTGTTTCATAGTAAGGTAACTAGAAGGCCTCTCCATCCATTCATAGAGGAGTAAGGCTTCAGTCTGCCTCTACAACCTCTACTAGGCTGAGGTTCTCTGCTGCCCATCTGCAACCTTTATACTAGTTACTGTGACTATTTCTGGAAGCTTACTAACCTCCCTCATTTTAGTGTGCTATTTTTCAAGGATGGAGGCACAAGCCAATCAGTGCCAGGCAGCTAAGTTAAGCAAAGTGAATACTACAGTACAGTACCTAAGATCAGTTAACAGAGAACTGAGAAGAGGCAACTGTGTTCTCCTTGTACATACCCTCCAACCCCTGGTTCTCCCTTTTATTCAGGTGTTCCACCCCCTAGTACTTAATTCCAACCACCCCAGCATGACACAGCACACTATGTCATTTCACAAAGAGGAGACAAAGGCCCTGTGCAGTTGGCTGGCTGGGAGCAGGTGCCCATGTTCTCCTCAAATCTCCCATTGACATTATGGAAAAATGCAAGTTTTAAATATCTGTTCATGTCTTTCTGGTAGTAATACACAATCACTCGGTAATTTTGGAAAGATCAGTGATCTTCTAGATAAAGCGAGAAGTTTCCTCTCAAGAAAAATTAGAGAAACAGAGAAAGACAGCTTGTACTAACATATTCCTATCACCAGCAAAGAAATTATTTGCTTTGTGATGACAATGTTTAAAGAGGCTTTTGTTGATCAGCCTAGCTGGATCCAGCCAGCTACCCATGAATTTTCGTTAAAGGAAGTACAACGAAAATAGGCTAACGATTGCTAGACCAAACACAAGATCTCTCTGGTGTAAGAGTCTAAAAAGGTTAACTGGAAAGGATATACATGGACTTGGCAACAGCTGTGCACAAGACTTGAAGATCATTAGTCCCAGCAGTGGTATCATTAGAGAAGCATATAATTTCTGACCACATGACTGCAGCATTTATGGAGATGGTGGTAAGAAGACAAAACTCTGATACTATGTTTATGTATCACCTGTCAAATACCAGCAACAAATGCTGCTGCCTAAAGCTTATCTGTAGTACTATGTTGTCTAACAAGCATTTCTTACAGACTGCATATAACCAGTAAAGGCAGCACATCTGGGAGCATTTCAGGTTAGACAATGAGGCACTTGTGTAGAAAGAAAAGCCTGTTCAGATTCATGGTGTGCATTTAAACATAGCACACTTATTTTTAAAAAGCTGATAACTTAAGCATATATATAAAATCAATCAATCAGTCTATGTATCCAAGAGATTTGGACAGGCTGAACCAATAGGCT
>NW_010179326.1:0-11727 GCF_000695765.1 Mesitornis unicolor
AAAGGGGGGCTGCAATGGGAGGATATAGTGCAAAGGAGCTGTAAGCCGCTATAATGTGGGGGATGTAATGGGACTTCAGTGGAGGCACCTGGGGGGATGCTATGGAGCTGCAACAGGGATGTAAGGGGGGACAGAATGGGGCTTCCACGGGGGTACAAGGCAGGGTCCAACAGGGGTGGAAGTGGGGCTGCAATGGTGTGCAAGGAGGGGATACAGTGGAGCAGCAATGGAGGATGTGATGAGACTTCAGTGGGGGTGCAAAGGAGGGATGCACTAGGGCTGTAGAGGGGTGCAAGGGGGGCAGAACAGGGGTATCATTGTGGGACGTAATGTGGTTTCCATGGGGTTGCAAGGTGGACACTGTGGCACTGCAATGGGGTTGTGCAAGGGGGATACAACAGGGGTGCAAGGGAGGCTGCAATAGGAGGGCAAGGGGGGGATGCAAAGAGGCTGCAACGGGGGCAGAAGGGGGCTGCAATGAGGCTGCACCATGGGGACAAGGGACAGGGCAGGGGGGGAATTATCTCTACTGAGAGATGCAACAGGGCTGCAATGTGGCTGTACAGGGGTATGGTGGGGATGCAATAGTGTTCCAGCTGGGGGGGGCAAAAGGCAATGTAACAGAGAGTGCAAGGGGGGGACACGACAGGAGATGTGACAGGGGTGCAAGGGGGTACAGCGAGGAATGCCATGCATCTGGGAAACAACAGGGCTGTAAGGGGGTATGCAAAGGAGGCACAGCAGGGATCCAAGGAGGATGCAATGAGGCTACAGAAGCTGTACAATGGAGTTGCCATGGGGATGCAACAGGGATGAAAAAAGGAATGCAATATGGCCACAACAGGGTTACAACAAGGAGATATTGATACAACAGGGGTTACAACAGGGGTGCGGAGGGGATGCGATACAACTGCCACAGCAATACAGAGGGGAGTGCAGTGCTGCACCTCACAGAGAGGCCGCAGAGCCCCCTTGCACCAGGCCTGGGAGAAAGTTTGGGGGTGGGGGATGTCTGTCTTTTTCCCAGGGCCGGGGACAGAGCTGTGATCGGGGAGCACAGAGCTCCGCCACATCTCCCACTGAAAGGGCACAGAGGCTGAAATCAGAGGAGCCCACTGATACTTTTACACCTAAAATAGGATTGTTAAGCTTGCCATTTAGGTTACAAGCCTCTTGCCTATCCTCTCTTCCCAACAGATGACATTGCTTGCTCTCAAGAGCCACATTTCAACCTTCATTTAAAATCTGTTCTGATTTTTCTTAAAACTGCCACCCTTTTGCTATAAGCAAATTTACTTCCATTCCCCCTGGGTCACATATCAGCTTGGTATGCACCTTTAAGATATGCCCAAAAATATGAGAAAACTTAATTAAATTGGAAATGAGATCAGCTCCTGAGTAAATGCAAGCGAATTGGGTCAAACCCTCACTGCAGCTGTGTTTTGATAAAGGCTGTCCCTTTGGTCTGGCAGGCTGGGATAGGTGAATGAAGAACTGGCATCAAGGGCTTTCCAGGTCAGAGTTTACTACAATAACCAAAAGCTTTTGATAACGTGAGCTGTCGGAAGAGATCTATAACTGAAATTGAGGTTTGTAGGTGGCCCGGTGAAGGTGAGGCACAGCTTCGTGCAGCTTTTTTGGGGTTTTGTTTGAAGAGCTTCCCAGTTAAGCTTGGCTAAGCAAAAATGAGCTTCCACTGAGGTGACCTAAGCAGACTCAGGAGGTATTTCACAAGCCTTTAAACATTGTTTGCAGTCGTTTTTGTGTGTCCAGCTTTCTCATGCATGGCCCCAGGCTCCCATGGGACCTGTGCAGGGCAGAGCTGACTCAGACGGGATGGATTACCCACCGGGTGGTAATTCCAGGGCATCCGGTGGGAATGCCCCTGGAAAGTCATAGCAAACAAAAGTTCTTAAAATAGAGAGGCTGAAGCAGAGACCTGCGATGGTTTTATGTCTAAACAAGGCATGAGTCAACCGAGGAACCTGCTCTCGCAATCCTAGCACCTGCGTGCAGCCACGGGGCAGAGTCATCGAGTATCTCTTTGGTGGTGTTGGGTAAGGGAGGGATCTCGTGGCTCTCCTGAGCCAGCCACCACTATGATGAGGCCTTCAACCGGTCACGGTCCCAGTGAGGTGGTGGCAGTGCCACGATGAATTTGCCGGGTGGGGAACAAGGCTATTCCTCCATCCCAGCACCACAAAGGAGGCCTTGGGCTCTGCAGGTGGCACAGGGGGCTGTGGGGGACTGCAGAGCTCTGCAAGCAGGGCTGGGCTCCCTGTGACCACAGAGAGCAGCTGAGCCCCAGATGTGAGGGGAAAACCACAGCAGCTCCCTGGGCACCTCCTTGAGGACCCTGCTAAGCCATTTTTGGGATGGCTGTGGTGTGCACAGCACCCAACAAGCACAAATTAAAGGCCAGTACCTGCACCAACCTGCTCTTTGCATTTTGTTTCCCCTCTCAGCCCAAAGACACAACCCATCACACAGCTGTGGCAGCTGGCAAGGACTAAAGTCACCCTCGTGTCCCCCCCGAGGCTGCTGGCTTTTAGGGGCCCAGTGCCAGCCATCCTGGCCGTCAGCTGAGAATTCCTCATTCCTAATCCCAGCGCCAGGAGTCAAGCTTCCCACCAGCACAGGAGCACAGTTTTGATGCTGTGAGCAGGGCAAGGGTGACTTATGATCCAGTTCAAAACAAAACAGCTTTCTAAGTCAGAGTAGATGCAGGGAAAAAAAAATAAATCAGAATTAGCTGTCCTGTGTCCCCAGAAACGAGACAGTGAGACTTTCACACGAACTGTCTTGTTTTCCACAGGAAGGCAGAAGCCAGGCATGGATTCAGGCCAAGGTCGCTGTGGAGAACTGAAAGTCCTGTCCCACCAGGTTGAGGAGCGGCATTGCTCCACCAGATGAAAGGCTTTCATGTTATTTTCCACTGCTGGGTGACTCGTCCACAGGGAGCACGGTGGCACTGCTTGCAGCCACAACAAGTGACAGCACGCTGCTTGGGCGAGGTGAATCATCTTCCCAGGGTGAGGTGTCCCCGTCTACCCCCATTCACACTGCGCTGGCCCTGCAGCCCGATGCAGAGAGCTGTCCCCACACCATGGGCATGGGAGAGCACGAGGGCAGGCGGGTGGCCCACAAACCCAGCATGGCTCCACAGCCCACCCATGGGACCTGCTGTAGAGGAAAGCCTTGCCATGCCTAAGTTGAGGCCAACATTAACGACATACAGTGGCCAAAATTCACCCCCCAGGACAGGGATATGATCTCGGCTCACCCTGGTTTGCAAATAGCAGCTCTCAGTGAGCACCAGGGTAAATAACACCTTTGGGCACCACTCGGGCAGCTGCCCGGTCACTCCTCAGAGGCTTCATTGCACAACCTGGGACAAGAGCAGGAGCAAATGCTCCTGGCTTTTAAGACGTTATAAAGCAAGGTGTCCTTGCCTGTTAAAAGCTTTAAATAATACTTTCTTAACTCTACTCAAAATTAATGTGTGTATTACACACATTTTAATTACATCTTTAACTGCTAACAATTAGGGTGTATTTACTGTCACAAAACACTGCTTATTTGGTGGCTGCAATATCTTTATGAAGGGATAATTTCAAAGCCTTGTCCAATCACCATGTGTCAAGGCCTTTATTTCAGATTGCCCCATGCTCTCCTACATCTCAGCTAAGTGGCCTTGTTCAAGAAACTGAAAACATGATGAGACATTTTTCCTTGAACTGCTTTAGCGGGCAGTCTTTCACACTTTATACCACTACTTGAGCAATACTGACGTATTAAGTTCAAAAAGAAAACCCTATCAGAGTCCTGTACCAGTAAAGAAATTATGCCCTGAGAGTAATTTATTAAGTAGAACATGTAACTTCCAGAATTATAAATAAAAATCAAGTATCAAAGAAGACCCTGTTGATTCAAAACACACCACGTACCTGGCACACCACATATTTTTACTCTCAGTCGTATTGCATTTCCTGAGAGCCATGCCTGGGCACTTATCACCGTTAGATTGGGACACAAGCCACTTCCCAAATGCCCATATTCGGTCTGAAGCCCCAGCTGTGAACTTTAGCAATACAAAATGGCCCCAGCGCTTTGCTACTTATTAACTTGAAATTCCAGGAGACTGAGATAAACCGCTCTGCCTGATGGTTGTGATAAGGTCACCAGGGGCCCAAAGGCCATCGCATTTGCCCAAAGGAACCTACTTTTACAGTGACGTTGGTGGCTTTGGGGCTGGCCCTTCCCGTTTCTCCCACAGACCTCCTGTCGCCATGGCGGTTGTTGACAGAGCTGCAATTTGGTTAAAAAAGTGATAAGAATTAAGAAACACCCACCACCTTAAAGCCTGGCACATGAGAAGGAGAGTGCATGGGCCCCTTGTCTGGAAAGCAGAGCTGCTGTGTCATTGGGGACACACCAGCTTGGAGGTGCCGGTCCCTGCACTGCTCCCTCACACCCCAGCGTCATCCTCTGCCCACACTGCCAGTGCTTCCCCAGAGCCACACAGTCCCCTTCTGGGGGGAAGGGGGGGCAGGGTTATGGGGTGCTGAGTGGGCCAGCAGGGACCTCCGTGCCCTTTGCAGAAGGATCACAGCAGCACCGGTGTCCCCAGCAGTGCTACATGCCTGACCAGCACATAGCCACCAAGTTTTACCCACGGGAAGAGAAATAAAGCTTCAGCACTATTTTCAGGCACTGAGCAAAGCCCTGGGGTGACCTGTGCCCCATGTGTCTCCCCTCCCCATCCCCCTGGAGCACCCCATGACTCACACTGCCCTTCAAGCCCAGAATAGGCTTCCTTTGCCAGAGCAGAAGGGGATGTGGGCTTGCCTGCGGTCTCTCCCAGAGAGGGGCAGGAAATGTCAGAGAGATTCTCAGTCCAGCTCTGCCAGCTAAAACAAAGCGCCACAGGGGGGCCAGGGCTGTGCCTGAGCAGGAAGGAACCCCCACATCGCTGCTGGACCCTTTTGTCCCCACTGTCCCATGGGGACCCAAACAGGCATATGACAGGGGAACACCATATCTCACCCTCAGCACCTTCCTGGGAGCAGAAAGATGACAGAGGCCAGAACCACTGCTCCAGAGATAGCGATGCACAGCCACAGCGTGGCTGAAGGACCCTCACGAGCAGCAGGCAGGGCCTGGCAGCACCTACTCACTGCCCCAAGCTCTCACTCAAACTGGCTTTGGCCCTGTCTGCAACCTCATCACCTGCCTCTGCACCCCTCGGAGCTTCATTAGGGAATGTCCCACAGGCGCTGCTCGGCTGGAGGTGGTGTACCTTGCCCAGCAACCTTCCGAGTAGGGGCAGAAACCCTGCCCTGGTTATTTTCACCAGCAGCTTCGCTCCTCTTGTGCAAGCCCAGGGCAGGCCTGGGCTGGCAGGGCTCACTAGCCCACATCGAGCGGGTTTAACAGGCTGATAAAGAGCAAAGAGTGCTTGCACAGAAAGTGCAGTAAACAGAGAGATAAAGCAGGGCAGGAAGGAGCATAAGCTCACCGTGTCCCCACCATGGGTCACCTGGCAGCTGCCTGTCCCTGCGGAGGGTGGCACTGCCCATCCTGCTGATAACACCCGGGGTGCAGGGGAAGGGGAGGCTGATAAGTGAGCAGTCCTGGGGACAAACACCGCACTGAGGAAGGCGGATCCCCGCGGTTCAGGGTTAAAACCCTCATAGGCATCACAACAAACGTTTGCTTTTTGGCACCAGGATAGAGCCTGGTTTTGGGGGGAGCTCTGGGTTTTGATGACTCTGACCTTGCGGCTGCAGCCCCAATCGCAAGCCCTTGGCTCACACTGCGCTTTTAGCAAGGTCAGGTGGGAGATTTACAACCCCTAAAGCTGTTGCTTTCCCTCCCTCTTTAAGAGTTCCCTCCAGAGCCTATCCTGCCCGGGGCTGGCTCATTGCAGACTCAGTGGAGAGAAAGCACTCTGCAGCCCTATTATTTTGGAAGGTCACACGCCTGCTCCCCAATTAGCTCATTTGCAAGCACCAGGGCAGCATGGTGGCACATCCCTTGCTAGCAATGATTGCTCCAAATCCCTGCCTAAGCCAAAATGGATTTGTGGTGCCTGTTCCTGCGTTCACAGTGTGCATCCTGGAGAGCTGCAGCTGCCTCCCCAGCAAGACCCAGATCTCACTGCTTGCTGCTGTACCACGTTTTTTGGGAGCCCCTTCATGTGCTGTGTTTCGTGGCAGCTCCATCTGACCCTGTTTAATTGATATAGAGAGGGTTGGGAGCCATGAACTGGTGCATCTGGATCTGCTCGAGCATCCGTGCAGGGTGTACAAGCAACCTTTGTGCCTGTTCTCAGGAAAAGCAGAGAGGATGTGAAAGCGCCCTGTAAGCACAGGGAGAAAAATCCAAGACACTTGAAGATGCCATTTAGCCTGACTTCTTGTTACACCTCCCACCATTATACTCCACTGGAGGCCAACAGATGTGTCTCTGGCCGAGGGCTGGCACACGGTGGAGGAGTGAGGGAGGGCAAGGAATGGTTTCCATACAAAAGCCACCACAACTGCAGCATCCTCACTCACTCAGTGTTGTCTTGGCCGAACTCGTGTGTCCCCTTGTGCCACGTGGCACGAGCCAGACCCACATGCACGCACATTGGGTCACCAGCCAGGAGTTTAGGAGGCAGCGCTGGTGGCACATCACAGCTCTGGGCGAAGCGAGAAGCAGGTAAAAGCGCATGGCCTGGAGCACTGGATGTTTTATCACTTTCTCACACATGACTTTCCGATCGAGGCAAAAGGAGAACAAAACATGGCCATGGTCAAAACCTCTGTGTCCAGGGTGTCCCACCACCATTGCCTTTGACTGGGGTTTCTCATGCCCTCCAGAAACACCTTTCTCCCTACTGCTGCTTCCCAGACTATCTGCCCCATCCACCTCCTGGTCCTGCAGGCTCTTTACCTAAGCCTGGGGTGGCCCAGGGAGCCAGGTCCTGGCCCAGCACTGCCCAGGGTGGTCCTGGCTGGTGCCCAGGCATGGCAGCATCCCACAGCGGGGGTCTTCCTGTGAAGAGGGATGCTGGGGGTCTGGTGGAGCTGCTACTCCACCAGCATGGAGAGGTTGGCTCAGAAGAGCGGGTTTTCCCCCAGGGCAGAAGTTGAAAGTCTCCATGCTGTTTCGTGCGGGGAGATGGAAGTGAGGGAAAGGAGGAAACAGCAATTCCTGTTCATGTTTGTGGTCGACACAGCTGACTGCTCATTTTGACCTCCCAACTGGCCACAGATGGACGGATGCACAAACACACACACACATACATATTTATAGGCACACTCACAGCACCTCATTTTTTTCAAGTCCCTGAAGATGCTGCTGTTCATCTTGCTTTCGCTCTTCAATTTCAACCCATCTCTGAGCCTAAAAATCTGCTCCTTCAATGTGAGGTCTTTTGGAGAAACTAAAATAGCCAGACCTGAAGTTGTTGATGCCGTGGTAAAGGTACGTGCATTTGCCTGGATTGAGCTTTCTGAGGATTTCTTAGCTGCATAATTTTGCCCTTTATCTATCTTTTCACAGTTGAATTTCAAGTTTAAAAAAACAGAGGAGGGATTAATTCAAATAACTTTATACTCTTAAAGTAAAAATAAAAAAATTGTGGTTGACTAGGATATTTGCTGTTATTTTAGCCTGCATGGGAATATAACAGAAACAACATTTGCTGTTTCCTTTGGAAACAGAGTCAAGAAAGGAGAAAAACCTATGCGTACTGTAAAAATAATTTCTGCTTTGAACCCACAGAGCTTTGTTTCGTGATACATTATTTACCTTGCTTATGTGCTAACTACTCTGAAATATTCTTGTCTAATTACATGTAGTCTCAGGACAGCACAGGGTATCGTATTAGAATGTGATACAAACTTGAAAAGCCCGATTGCTGTTTTATGCACGCAAACTCACCATCAGGCTTCCTCTGCAGCAGCTTTTTAAAAGAACCCCGTTGTGGACTGGTAGCTTTTGTAAGTGCCCTCCGAGATGCTACAGTAGCAGAGGACGTGGTGCTCGGGGTGAGCAGGACAGCCGTGTGTGCCGAACAGCAGCAGCGAGGAGTGCCAATAGCTGGGGTTTAGCTGGGTTTTAATCCTTTCATTGCAAACAGCTGGAGAAGAGGGGTTTGCATTTCTGGACCATTCTTCCTACACTGTCAGCACTATGGGCAATATACACTAAATTGTGGACCATATATTAATTTCGACAAGTTTCAGAGGGCAAAAAGGGGCTCTTCCCCCCACGAATATCACCCACAAGGTTGGAAGAACAACAAAAGAGCCCCTGAGCGTGTGGGGGGCAGCACCCCAACAGTGGTGAGGGGAGAGCAGGCTCACAGCAGCGACTCCCATTGCCCCTTCCCCTCCACACGTCCTCCTCAGGGGCTGGCGAAGTTTTTCAACAAACCCGAAACTGCTCTGCTCCGAGTTCCCTCTCCCAGCTCCCATGGGAGCGAGAGGCAGCTCTGAAAGCAGAAGGACTTTGCCTCAGCTGCTGCCCCCCTCCCACAACCCCAGGCTTGGCACTGCTTCTCCCACAAAGGACTTCCCCTGCACCAGTAACCACTTCTTCCTGACTTCTTTCCAATCCTCCAAAACCCACCACGTGCTTCCCCTTTTCCCCTTGCAGATAATTTCTCGCTGTGACATCGTGTTGCTGATGGAGATAAAGGAGAACAAGAACCGCGTTTGTCCTCTCCTGGTGGAGAAGCTCTCCAGGTACGGTGGCCATGGGCAAGTAGGCAAATATTGGGAAAGATGCTTGGCAAGAGCTCGTGCTCTGCTCTGTGCTGCCTTACCAGGGCTCTATTCCAGCCGTAGAAGTAGGACCAGGCTCTGGCAGCCTTGCTGAAGGCCAGGAGCAAAGCCAGCTCCAGGACACTGTAGAACACGTATTTTAAAGTTAAAATAACTAAGTTAGATTCAACTTGTTAAAGATTAATTCTCAAAGGAAAACAGAAGGGAGGGAAAGGCCCTGGCCTGTCTAGCAGTGGGAACTGCATTAGATTGGGGATTGCCTGCCCGGTCTGGCAGTGCTGAGGAAAGAGCAGCACATGTCTGGCTGGATGCGAGACTCAGCTGGGAGAGAAACAGAGGCTGCAATAAGCAGAGAGGGGTAGATCCAGCAATAGAGCACAGGTCCAGGCCACAGGTCCTGCCTGAGAAGGGTTTATTGCCTCTGCCACTCGTCTCTGAGGTCAGGCAGGCAACGTCCCCCACTCTTGGGCACAGGCAAAATTATCTTCCCCTCAGCCCCTTGTGAATGCAGAAATAAAGCCAGGAGCACCACTTTCTTTCCAGTCAGCTGAAAGGGCTGAAGAAGGAATACAGATGTGTGGTCAGCGAGAGACTGGGGAGGAAGAGCTACAAGGAGCAGTACGCCTTCATCTACAGGTAATGAACTCCCCTCACCAACGAGCCAGCCCATCCTGGGTGGCAGTCCTGTCCAGACGGGTTGGCCGCAGTGATCAGAGCACGGAGTCAGTGTCAGACACATCCCGGCGAGCCACAAGCGTGACTTCCCCAGTGCTGTTTATTCTGCCGCAGGCAGCATCTCGTATCAGTGAAACAAACCTACCAGTACCCTGACACCCAGCCTGGGGATGAGGATGTCTTCTCCAGAGAGCCCTTCGCCATCTGGTTCCAGTCTCCAGAAACCGGTGAGACAAGCTGTTCTCCCCGTGACGAGTCTCATGGAGCAAGGCAGCACCGGCTGGACCGGAGTGTGTGGGGGGGCAGGCAAAAGGGACCGCAGCCTGACCCCTGTGTTCCTTACAAGAGCAGCATTTCTCCTTTGGGGCTGCTGTCTCCAGAATCACCTGCAGCTCAGCACACACCACAGCCCCAGGAAAGCCCCGGCCGCAACCATGGGTGGTGGTTTGAGGGATGCGCTCTGTGCCTCTGGCGTGGACCCAGGAGCAACCATTGCCGTGGGGATCAGGGCAGGGTTTGCCTTGTCCTGACCCAGCCCCTCACCGTGTCAGGCTCAGCCAGGCAGCCGATGGGGAGCACCGTGCAATTACACAGCAAATGCCTCTGATTCCCAGCCAGAACTGAAGTCATTTCTTCTCCAGAAAAACCATCTGGCTTCCAAGCCAGTCTCTGTTTCTTTGTGATTCATTGTGTGTTTAACCGTTACAATTTTTGCTGTTCTTTTTTCTTGTTTTAAAGATGTCAGAGAGTTTGCTATAATCCCTCTGCACACCACACCAGAGACAGCAGTACGGGAGATTGATGAGCTCTATGATGTGTATTTAGATGTAAGACAGCGCTGGAAAACCGAGGTTGGTAGCCGCACCTGTTACTAAAAGCAGCTTTGGTACTGACTGACCTGGCATGCGATTCACTATTCACAGCCTGGTAACCTTAAAACAGTTGATAACAAGCCCCAGATTTTGAGTATTTCTGATGTATTTTCATTCAGTTCTCCCCATTTTAATCAGTAAACTTGATCTCCTGATAAAACGGCTGTTTTATCAGCATGCCTTCATGGTGTGCCCAGCAGAAACGAGAAGCCCCACTCCATTCAATAAGCACTTGCTATTTGAGCTGTAATGGCTATGGGGAGCTCCTGTTGATCCTGAAAGTCCTTGCTGGTCGTCTTTTGAAGAGCTGTCCTCATGAGTACTTTTGAAAACCCTCCTATCTTTCAGAACTTCATCTTCATGGGGGACTTTAATGCTGGGTGTAGCTATGTTCCCCAGAAGCACTGGAAGAACATCCGGCTGAGGAATCACTCTGAATTCGTCTGGCTTATCGGTGACAAAAATGACACAACGGTGAGGAAAAGCACAAGCTGCCCATACGACAGGTAAAGGATTCACTGCCAAACCATTCCCTGTTCATGACAGTCTGAGAGAGAAAACACATGGAAAGGTGTCAGTGACAGTCAGATAAAGCAAATGTGCGTGAGGCCTTCAAAGATAAAACAGTGACCAGGGGTAAATGAGGTCTGAATACCAGGAGTATTCAGTACTCCTGAATAAGTCAGGAGTACAAAGCACTTTGCAGGCTTGTTGACAAGCACTTCTGCAGAAAGGGTGGGATTTCATGCAAGAAGCAGGCATTGATGTGGCTGAGATGGAGATAAATGACAGGCAATTTCTTGTCTGTGGAGTCCTGCAGATACCTGGGCAGAAGGCGCTGCTGCCTCCTCCATGCCAGCTCTGCGCCATGGTTTTTGCTCTTACATTCGTAATTCAGATCGACAAATGCAGTATCTGGTTCTGCACAGAAGGTGAGACACCTCACCTTCCCCTGGGCACGTGGTGAGTCCTGCTGCTACCTGCAGCTCTGTCAGCAGGGGCAATAAATACATCAGCTTATAGGGGCCCAGTGTAAGTCAGGGCTAAAACTGCTTGCAGAATGAGCGTCTGAAACAAAGCAGGGCTTCACTGAGACTCCAGTCACTCCTCATTCCCTTGCTTCCTTCAGGATTGTGGTCAGCGGGCAGAAGCTTGTCCACGCCGTTGTGCCCCACTCTGCCAATATCTTTGATTTCCAGGAGGACTTTCAGATGACCGAGGAGGAGGTAGGCACAGCACGGCCTCTGCAGCAGCGGGGCAAGGGCTAACATGAGTATTATCAGGGCAGTACTGAATATGGTCTTGTCAACAAAACCATTGCATCCTCCTCGCATTGCACGACCCCACATCCACTGCCCTGCCACCACGGTGAAACCCCCTGGGGCAGGGTTTGGAAGGGGGGT
>NW_010179326.1:11758-21913 GCF_000695765.1 Mesitornis unicolor
AATCCCAACCCCTCTGTGCCTTTGTCTTGCAGGCGCTGGGGGTGAGCGACCACTTCCCAGTAGAGTTTGAACTAAAAGCAAGAGGTGGCTTCTTCAACTGGCTGAAATCGCAGTTCTCAAGGAAGAGGAGACCACGAAAGGGCCGCCGCTCAGGCTCATGAGCATGCTGAGTCCTCTCATATGGCATGGAAATACAAGGATGCCAACAGATCCTGTAGAAGACTAGTGTAGATATACTCACAGCAAGTGCAATATTTAGTGAAAAAAAAAATCACAAATATTTTGTTAAGCTTCAATTATTTTGAGTAAGAAGGTGAATTAAACCTTCAGGTTATTTTCTTTCTTGTACATGAAAATAAATCAGCCAGAAGCAGCGCACAACTTACTGTACTGATCCCAAATTTAAAGAGCTACTGCAAGGATAAAATGCTTTTTCATGCTTTATCTGTAACACCTGAAGGGCAGGGATCTTCCTGTGTTCACATGTGCTCTGAAGCTCTGCCATTCCTCTGCAGGGTTAGAGGGATTAAAAAGACCTTTCTGCTTCACGTGTGTGTGTGTTGGTGCTTCAGAGCCGCAACAGGCAGGACACAGGTCTGTGCCTGGCGATTTGCAATGTAAAATGTTGCTGAACAGAGTGTTTGCTTGGTCTGGGTTTGAAACTGCTCACAGCATCAAGGGCTTGGGGAAAGACAGAAAGAAAAACCGAGGGACAGGCAGCAAGAGCTCCTTTTCTGCAGTAACCCAGCCAGGGAGCAACAGGAGCAGAGCTGGTGGCTCCCATTCCTGTCTGCCCGCAAACCACAGGTGAGAGGTCCTGCGGGTCCCAGGTGACAGCACTGCCAACAGAGAGATCGGAGAAACCTGAATTAAAACCTGATTTCAGCATCCTGACGTGGAAGTGAGCTGCATCTCCCCCCTAAAAATCCTCCATGGCATCCCAAAGTTCACTTAATGATGATTATTCAACGTAGTGGTGCAGCAATCTGTTTTCTCAGCTCGGCCCACAAGCTGTATTTAATGCAAACCAAATCCTGTCACACAGATGGCATCTGAAAAATGGGAATAATCCAACTGTTAGCAGAAGCAAATATTCGTCTCCATTCATCAACGCCCCCTGGTTTGTCTGCTGGCGGGGCAGGGAGGCGAGCAAACGAGACACACTTTTAGGGGAGAAAAACAGCGTGGCCTTTGCGAAACTCACTGGGGAGAAAGAATTTGAGGAAAGAAACTCAATTGAGAGGCAATTATCCCAGAGGGAGTGTGTGCAGGGCAGACAACAACCCCCCAAATTCCAGCAGCAATTAATCTTGAAAGATACAGCATTTCATAACTTCCCTTGGTTATGCTCCTGTCGAGGCAGAAGGGAAGAGCCTGATTTAGAACAAATATTTACAGTGGGATTTTTATAGATATGTCAATGTCTGGCTGACAGCAGTGATGGTCCATGTGAAGGCTGAAATTAGCCTAAGCCTCTGGCCTCATATTTTAGCCTGCATAAGTCCCTACTCTGTTTTTGGCTTTCAGAAAGCAGCAGTGCACAAAGGAATACATCATACCCCAGGAAAGCAATAATGGGTACATTCAATCATGAAAAATACGCAATCACGACTAAGTTTTGCTGAAAATCTTTGTCCTTATTTGTGACATTGAATATAATCGTTCACCCAGCATTTGAAGATAAGAGATGTGGCCAGAGCATCGCTGGCAGTGGCTGCAGCCTCAGGCATAATGGTCTGGAGATGCTAGTGCAGAGAGCCTGAGCAGCTGACCAGCAGAGATACATCTTAATTCAGAATGATGTTCTTCTCTGGAGAGCTGGGACGCGCTTTTGCAGGACTCAGAGCAGACAGACTGCATCTGTGCTCAGTTCATAATATTCGATAGCGGCCAGGAGGTGTCCAGAGCTCATACAGTCAGCACAGTAGGTCTCTGTAGATATTCCTGTATTTATTCCATACATGCATTAGACACTACTGTAAATACATCCTAAAATGTTTAACAGTTTATGCTGTCTCTAGGTTTTCCCCACAGGGGGATCATTACCCAGCTCTCCCAACTGCAAAGGGATTTTTAAATTGTTCTAGCCTGCAGGAGCCTTGATGTATTCTGCAGCCATAACAAAGTTTCTATTTAGGTTAATGAGGCTTCTTGAGCTTTAATTATGATCAAACAGGACTTTTACACTGGGAATCTGAAATGGCCTGGAGAGACTTTGTCTCACAAAAGCCAGGTCTCACATCATGGCTCGGAGAGAAACAAAGGGGCTCTTGGGGCGCTTCCGAAGCCGAAAACTCCATTTCCTCTACACCAGACCTGGCCAGGCGAGAACAGAGAGCAGGTAGGGTCCAGCGGAACAAAAAGTGCTGAGACCCCCAATCCCTTGGGTTTGGGTCCTTGGGAAGTCCTTTGCCAATGTATGATGCTGGAGGCATCCTTGCTTTCCACAGACCCAAGGTCTCTACTGGCCCACAGAGACCCCCCTTCCCCAGCCCCACAGGAGGTCCCTGCTGCCCCGCACCAGGGATGGAGCCAGGGCTGCTCCTTGCAGAAGCTCACATGAGTACAGCTTTTACTGCCCTGAGGAAGCGAGTCCCTCCACAGAGAAACCCCCAGGAACCCACAGCAGCAGCCCGAGGCAGGACTGCTGTTCCTCCATGACCTCCCTCATCTTCTTCACTGCCTACAGTTGTCCATCTGCACCTTGGACTCATCTGAACAGGGCTTGTGTCCTCTTCCTGCCCTTGGCACTCCTCCCCACTAACCCCAGAGGGCCTCAGCACCTCTCTGCCTGTGCCATGGGGTGAGAGACCCTTTGGCCCTGGGGAAGGCTCTGTGTACCTCCTTTTGCCTCCTGTTAGGTACTTGCAGCAATGACGACTCAGGAGAGCTGGTACAGAACCCCGCAGGGATCACCCTGGCTTGTTCATTCAGGGTCTGTATATCCCCAAACACAGACCGATGCAGTATGGACTGTAATTGAACAGGTGACATTAGGGGAATATTAAAAAATCATATATAAATCATCATCAAACTTGTTGGGATGTGCACAGAAGGACAGGAGGCAGCAGGATTGGGGACTGTCCCCTCTCTATATCAGGACAAATGTCCCCAGCTCTGAAGCCCCTTGGCACACCAATACCAGTGTGCAGCCCAGCCTCTCTTCTTTGGGTTTACATCCACATTTGTTTTGCTTTTCTGAAAGCTTAACTGTGCACAAATACACACAAACATGAGCGATCCAAGCCTGAACAGCCTCCAAAGCTCCTGCTGCTTCCCCACCACATGACAGGAAAAACGAAGCAGGTGCCAAAGCCCCCACTGGTGGAGACCCACATGCATCCTGTATCTGGACATACAGCTCACGTGCAAACGTATGGCCACATACAGCTGTGCAGCAAGCAATGGAGCTGCAGCCCTGAGAAAGGCTGTGTTGCACTATCGCATGACAGGGCTGGCAGCACTGACAGCAACGTCAAAGACAGAAAAAAATCAAATTGCCTACAAGCATGGGACCACCCAAACCAGCATTGGTGTGAGCCTGGCTGCTTCATGGCTGCCCCACTGGATGGAGAGGTGGTGGGGAGCAGCTTGGTGCCCCAGGCTGGACTCAGCCCCTCACTGATTCAGCATCCACCATGGAAAAGGACCAAGAACAGAGCAGGGGGTCCCTGGGCAGTGCTAACAGGGCACCCACGGGGCGTTTGTTTCCACGCTCCCTGCAGCACTGCGCTCGGTGATCCCTGATGAGGCTGAGCAAGCCAAGGAGACAGAGCAGAGGGTGAAGACCCCCGTCATCTTTTCCCTGTCTTTATTCCAAAGGAAAACAATTTTAAAAGATACATTTTTTTTGTCCTCTATCCATGGGTCATTCCGAGCGGTTCCACACCCTCAGTCACCCCTTGCCCAAGGTTTGGCCGTGGCTGCCGCGCACACCGTGGCTGCTCCTTGGGCCCCCTCTGGTGGCACCGCCATAAATCCCAGTGCCTGGGGCCGGGACACGCGGTATTTAGGCCCGGCCACGGCCAGGACACAGCTCTGCATCCCGGTACGTGTCTCCGTAGGGATCTTGTCTATTCAGCAGGCCAACAGCCGACCCCAGGGTGTCCCCGGTCTCAAATGTGTCTGTAAATGAATTCTGCAACAAAAAGGTAGCGCATTTTTTTAGCTCCAGGCCTGTTCATTCATTGTCCGCAAATATTTAACCAGGAAACACACTGTGATGACCTTCACAGGCCTGCCCTACTTGCAGGCAGTGGCTCCTAGGACCAGGTCCTGGCAGGTTTTGGGGTGCATCCACCCAGGGGACTCCTTGGTGTCCCTTGCCATACCTGCACCAAGAGCATCTGGGTGCTGGCTTTGTCCAGCAGCGATGACAGCCTTTCCAGCCCCTCAGGATGTCTGTCAGTGACTGCACTTCTGCCCTCTGATGGTTCATACCTGGCTTTGGGATTGATGTAAGGCTGCTCCAGCACAAGTGTCACCATTCCCTCTCTGCCATGCTGGCCTGTGGCAGATGCCACCGACCCCCTTCTCCAGGGCTGGGGGAAACTGTGATTTGGGGCAGGGGCTCTTTCTGTAACCCCAGATTTAGCCCACATTCCTCGCCACTGTCCCAAGGGTTAAGTGATCCAACCTCTCCACTATCACCTGGTATAAAAAAACCATGAATGCCTTCTCTATGCGGCCTGGTCTTCTAGAGAGTGCAAAAAAACAAGGTTAAATACTTCAAGTGTCATTTTAAATATAGTGCCTCAGCTGCCGGTGTTTGCAGGGTATTTTCTGTTAGTTGGGAGACAGATTTATAGGAATTAATTTCCACATTGGCAAAGGAACCAGAAACATTCCCTGAACAGCTCTGCAAATGCTGGCATTTGAGTGGTGACCGCTTTCTGTGTGTCTCAGGTGGGAGGGGGCCCTGATCCCAGCCCTTTTCAGTGACTCCAGATGCAAAATCCCACTCCCACAAAAAGAAAAATCCCCTAGCAGGATGTCACTGTCAAAGAAATACCCTCCCAGCTCCTCTGCAGGATCAGAGGATTCACAGGCTCCCAGCGATGCACAGATGTAAATATTTGCAGTGCCAAGGTCCTGTAGAAAGGCAGTTCATCACAGGAAAGAGCTGTCAAACAGACCCCTGGGTCCTGCTAAATCATATTTTGCCTATTAAATTTTTTAAAAAATCACATATATTAGGCTTTCATTCATGTTATATAAAGAATGTGCTTTAAATCCTGGTCAAATTAATAGCGACATCAGTTATAAATCCAGCCTGATTTAGTGACAATGTTTTTTTCTAAGTGCGCAGTATAAATTCACGACTATGAAAATTAACTCTGAAAGTCTGAGGAATTCTGAAAAGCCATTTAAAAGCATTTTCCCAGGAGGCCCTAGAGAAACAGCCATGCACAAGAGGGAAAGCTGGCAGCAGGGCTGTTTTGATAACCTTCTGTGAGGGGGACCTGCTGAATATTAACGATTACTGTGGACCGTGGGGAAAAAAACTGCTGTAACCAACCCTGCTGCTTCCCCTCCAGCCTGGATGGAGCCATAAAGATGTAGCACCTTGTGGTGGGATGTGGATGGGAATATCTCTAAGTTACTGTAACACAGGGAAAAAATATTTTTAAAATAATTGTTTGCTGACAGGAGCTGGGGAGTTTGATGTTTAAAGGTGAGGGTACCAGGCAGGTTTGCTCCCAGCCCACAGGGATACAGCAGACTTGGGTGCTCCAGCCGCACGTCCTGCACCACTGCTGCTGATGGCAAAACTTCAGACACTGCTTTCTTCTGCTCTGGATGTGGACAGGAGATGAAAAAAACAAGAAAAATAAGAACAATAAGATCCTCTAGTCCAGCTGTCACAGAGCACAAGACAACCATCCGGGGATGCTGATGGCAGCCTTGCCAGACCCTGTCCCCTGCATGCCTGTGGGTCCAGAGCTGTCCCTGACCTGCCAGAGGCCAAACTGGGAAACCGGCTTTGTTTGGCCCATGGGAGAGAGCAGCGCAGCCAGCTGTCATGATAACAAATGCTCTGGAAAGAGTCTTTCTTCAAATAAATTAAAATGACTGTGTAAAAAATGCACTGTGCCATTCCCTGAATTAAGAGCTTCACACAACTCCATCCCAGTTTCTGTCAAGTGACGACTGTTTGTATGTAGCCATTAATACATAGTCTGTTTCCCTTTTTCTAAGAAAGAAAGATGTGTTGTCTGTACTGCAAGTCCATTTCAATGTGGGGTAAAAAAATTAAAAAATAAAATAATATCAGTTTAAAACAATTGCATTTAGAAATTAAAACTGAGTAGAAAACAAAACAAAACAGGTTCTGAACTGGAAACTTCACAATCTCACTATCCACAGACAATTAGAGGGAAAACTAATTATGGGGTTTGCATGAGACCAAAACCAGAGTCCTGCTAAGCAACAGCCCCACAACCCGCACGGCTGATACACCCGGCAAACGGCAGAGCTGCCCCGCGCTGTCTGGTGGGTGAAGGGAGATCCAAAGTGCTCTGCACGGTCCCAGGCCTGGCACGAACTGGAGATTTCCTGCTACAATAGCATATTCAGACAAATGAAGTATACTGGATTATCTTTAATAGATTAAAGATATATACAATACATTGTATATATAAATGTTTCAAATAAACCAAAATATTAATTTAAATTTTAAAAGTACTTAAAGATGTAACAATTTAAATTAACAAAATGATTTAATAATATATATGTCTTTAATTTGTTAAAGATAACCCCTTACAGTGATACTGGAAAGGGCAAGGAGGTGCCATCAGCCCCCACTCTGCCATGCACCCTGTGTCGGCCCTGTGGTCCCCAGACACTCCAGTTGCTGCAAGGCCACCAGCACAGGCATCACTGGGCACACGAAACCCATTAATAGAGCAAGACACTTGGTGTTACACCCCTGAACAGCACCATCCGAGGTTTATTACTTTACAAAGGAGAATCATACACCAGGGGACAAATGGCACGAGAGCCATTTTACTGGCATGCAAACGCTGAAGGAGATGACCCACTCCTGGCAGGCCCATCACCTTGTCCCTCGCCTGAGGCAAGGAGCTGGGCAGAAACAGCAGCTTATGCCTCTTGGAAGAGGCTGCACTTCAATGCTTTATTTCAAAAAAGGCTGAAGCTACTTTAAAAAGCAAATCCCCATGCTGCCAGGGTAATGCTGAGGCAAACGACAGAGCAGACAAAGTATGAACTGTGTGCTGCAGCCTGACACCAGCCAGAGGCTGAAAGTGCCCATGCCCAGGGCTCTTCCCCAAAGTGATGCACAGACAGGCACCAGAGCCCTGCAGAACGCAGGTTTTTGTCCAGCACGAAGGACACTCACAGCAAACCAGGACCTTTACTGCTGTCAGAGAGCACCCAACAGAGCCAGGGTGTAGCAAGCTGCCTCCCCCAGCTAACACCAGACCTCTTGGATCCTTTCTATCACACACAATAAAACAAAAGGCATCCATTCACGTTTGTGAGACGTGCACAGAGCAAGGGCTGGGCTGTCAGCAGGCTTAAGAACACTGTATGTGCGTGGGGGGCCATAAACCACCTCACCCGTCCCCAGCAGCAACCCTAAGGTGTCCATCAGAAGAGATGTAGTGGATGCTCCTCTGATTGACTGTAAACCACCTCACCTGTCCCCAGCAGTAACAGAAGAGATGTAGTGGATGCTCCTCTGATTGCATTTCTTTACTAGAGCTGCACAAGACAAATGAAATTCTCAGTTTTGAACAACGCCCAAGTATACAAGGTATGTGCCATGTTGGCTCCAGTGACCGCATCAGAAACAGATGGGGGCAAGGCCAGGGACACCCAGGTTGTGGGGAGCTTCAGGACACCAACTCCAAAGACCACCCGCCAGCCCACTGAGATGAACAATGCTTCTGACATCAAAAACCACCAATACCAGACAGGGGACTGGGATGCTTTGGAGAGTTACCATCTCTGGGCTGGTGTGCTGCAGGGACTTCCCTTCCATTACCCACCAAAACTCTTACTACAGGCTGCCCTGGGTCACCAGCAGACAAGGGTCCAGTTGGTTACCAAGGGCACTGCCAGACGTGGCCGAGTGCTTGCAGGACAGTTTGGGCCAGCTAAGGAGGAATGGAGGAGTTCCCAGTGCGACACACCAGGCGGACAAATCCTACTGCAAACCACCAAGGAGAGGGATTATAAACAAAGAAAAATAAGTTCAACCAAATTGGCAGAAAAGAACACAAAAAAGTACAGTCAAATTTCACAGCTAGAGGCAAAAATCCACAGCAGTCCTTTGCAAATAATGAGGAAAATGCATCTCACACCATTGCAAGTCTACCCAGCAAGAGACTGGGACACCAGCAAGCAGTGCACCAACCAAATTAGCAGAAAAGAACACAAAAAAGTAGTCAAATTTCACAGCTAGAGGCAAAAATCCACAGCAGTCCTTTGCAAATAATGAGGAAAATGCATCTCACACCATTGCAAGTCTACCCAGCAAGAGACTGGGACACCAGCAAGCAGTGCACCAATACCCCAGCCCCACAGCTGCCTGCTAAGGTGGGCACTGCAAACGGAAGCTTTCCTCAAGGTGCCAAAGACCAAAAGCGGAGCACAGGGAGTCCCCAGAGCACTGCTTTGTGCCCAACACAGTCAGTCCTCAGGTGCCAGAGCTGCTGGAGTTGCCTGAACATCATTGCCAAAGATCAATGCAGCCAAGCTTACCAAAAGCTCTTCTCATCACCACCACTGGGGGCTTTCTGTCCTCAGCAAGTTAATTTCTGTGGCCACCCCACAGCTCTCAGTGCCCAGGCTGGGAAGAATTGCTCGCTTGAACCAGGGCTCAGCTTTCGCTGGAGGTAGCGCCAGACAAGGGAACAATCAGGGTCCCCCAACTTCACAGACAACTCCCATTAAGTTCAGCTGGTGTGATTACACCAAAGCAGCCAAGCAGTAACCCACAAGAGAAGGACAGATCAGAGCAGATTTACTGGGCAACAAGAGTCACAGGTGTGAGGCTCTCAGGTTTGCTCAACCCAACACCTGTATCCAGGTTTTTTTGGTTTGTTTTGTTTAAAAACATTAAATAGGAGGTTCAAGCTGATGTAGCAGAAAGCTAAGGAAACACAGTTAACTGTAGAAAGGAAATAATCTGATAAACGTGGGGCAGGAAAGTCCTTGGCAGCCGCTGTGTCTCAGGTTTCAGCAGGGCTTCCCGCAGGAGCCGTGTTTGGGAAAACATCTGCTGGTTTCCATGGCCTGGAGCCGGAGCTGCCGGCCCCAGGTGCAACACCTTGCCCAGAACCACCTTCTGCAAACAACCCCAGGGAGCACAGGGGGTGTCGCTGGCAGCGCCCCGGGATCAGAGCAACCACCCCACTGGGACACACCGCTCCCTGGCTTCGCTGCCCCACAGCTGGGGTCTGCGCAGAGGCACATCGGCACAGTGCTGTCTTGCTCCGTTCATGCTCTTACCCAGTAAGCTGCTTCCACAGCTCAAACTTTGCCTGACATTTTGTTTTAGGAAAAAAAACCACAAAACAAAACAAAACAAATGAATGGCACTGAGGTTATGCCCAGGTTTTTCATGGCTCAGCCACCTGCACGACTCGGGGTCCAGGGGTTACTCAGACTGCCTGAAGCTGCGGCACGCTGCAGTTTTAGTTTGAACTTCACTGACTACATACGAAAAGAATCCAGTGTTGTTTTTAACATGCACATTTTAATGAAGCAAACATTTCTATTTAATAAGTTATAAGATACAATTTTACAATCCTGCATTTTATTCCAGTTTATTTTGTTTTTATTTCCTAGTTTACAATGTAGTGAGCATTTCACATTAAGGCACAAAAAAAGCACAGTATAAAAACCCCAACCTTCCTTTATTTCCCCAATGACTGTGCTGGAGGGTAGTGCATCCACACAGCTACAGAACCGTAAGTGTGAACTTCTCCCTAGGGACAGACAGGGACATTTTAACAGGTTTTCAACAAATTCTACCTTCTCCTAATTGCAGAGTTAAAGCTCATCTGGAGAGATTACTAAAGCCCCAGCAGCTGACAGCAACTCAGATGCACACTGCGGAAGTAGCATGGAACAACCCAGGACGAACAGACGAATTACAATGGACGCTCTCACTCCCTGACCCCCAGC
>NW_010179326.1:21944-39526 GCF_000695765.1 Mesitornis unicolor
TGCAGCACGGAAGGGGATTTTGGGAGATGAGTGTGCTCCAGGCATGTCCTTGGACTGAGAGAAAATACAACGACTTGCACCAAAGACAGGTTTCTTGATTCGTATTGCTATTATTAGCAGATTTGTACACCCACCCTCCCTCCCGCCCCATACCCCACTGCAGATGTCCCTCCCGCAGGCTTTGCACCATCTCAGCTTCTCGCCTGGCCCACAGCCTCCAGGGAAACCACTGGACGTATTCCCAATACACCACCGTGCTCCCACCTGCGGGAATTGTGGGTCATCCAGGCAAGAGCTACACCTGGCTCGGCAAGTTCAGGGACTTTATTTAACCCAGCTGAACTGGGGGTTGTTCTTAAAAAGAAAATAAACCAAACAGAGTGTGGGGAGTTACCTGTAAAGTTACAGAAATCTCACCAGAATCAAGCAAATTAAAAACCGCACTGCTAGCATCATGGCCAAAAAGCTACCTGTCTAGATTCACAAAGCATTAACATAGAAAGGCTGAAAGCTTCCAGGAAGTCATTTTCAGTCTGCTTTTGGTTTGCTATAAAAGATAAACTTTTCTTAAATGTAAACCATTAGCAAAGCATTTACAAAAACATTTTAAATTTGAGTGGTAAAGCCACTTTTAGTAGCTTTTTATAATGTTAAGCGTTAAAATTGATCAAGTATACAAAGGCACCTATTATAGTACCAGTTTTACCTTATTTCTTTACAGAAAAGAATTTGAACTGGGGATAGCCCAAGTCATATTCATAACTAAAATGTAAAGTCTCGACTCAAATAAAATCAGTAGTTAAGATACCCAATTACAAAGACAAATTCCAGTTTTCAATTAACATCTAAAGTCTTTAACATCCGCAAGGGAAATTAGTATCTTGTTCTCCACATGATTCTCCAAACATTAACAGTGACCCAGACAGTACTGCAAAGGTACAATTTGAGGAGGACATTAAATAGATTGACGTTAGGTTGGTAAGTAGGATAGAAGTGAAATGCTTGTAAAAAAACAAAGTTACAGAGTTTACTTCTGCCTGTATTGAAATGTGAGCCATGTGTATCTAGATACTGCATTTTGCAACAGGACTGCACCCAGGATGGTTTTACATCTGGATTGCAAATACAACCATCGACTCCGACGCTGGGCGAGTTTAAGGAACGGTAACGTGGAAGGGACTCCCAGGGATGTGCTCATCACCCCACTTCACCGCCAGGATATAGTCACCCCTCTCCTTGACAACATACGTTACATTGTACTGATGGCTGCCCAAATGCTTGATGGACACCTCTTCACACGGTATTGTAGGTCCATGGACACCAACTAACAACATATTTGAACCTACGGGAAAATAAGACCGTTAGCATTAAGCTTAAACAAGCACGGTGGTACCACAGCATTATCTCCATAACACAAGCATTCTGTTGTTTTAACTCACAGAGTGGTAGTCTGAGGTATGGCTACGTTAATTTGGTATAAGAGGGAATTTTATTTTTAAAAAACCCTTCAGCTTCATAGAGGCAAGAGTTTATCTGTGCATTCTGCCAGACCCGACAGGCTCCCACGATCTAACCAGAGCACAGGAGACATTAACACTGCTCATGAAAGCAAGCAGGCACTGCCTGCCTGTAGTCCATCAGAGACCAGCGATCACGGCTGGCCTGTAATCCACCCACCACAAAGCCCCCAGATGATGACGACGACGACGACCAGTGCTCAAGGCTTACAGGAACACCTTGCACTGCATGCTACAATGCATACAAGGACTGCTTAAGGTCAGCAACCTGTCTGTTCTCCTGCCATAACCCTGCATTCCTTCAGGAGCACCTGGCTCAGGTAGAGCCATTTGGAGAGGATCTTTACAGCCTCTGTATTAGGACTCATTTCGTGAGTACCGTGTAGCATTTAGAGCTTTTCTTTATAACCAGATCATCACCTCAAGCTCTGAATTTTAACTCTGCAAGTTGGTCTAGGGTAAAAAGTGTCCAGCTAAACCACCCTGAAATCCAGCTGGTTCCTGTACCCATACCTGCTTTGCTGCAGTCCACGGAGAAGGAGCTTTTCTGACCCACAAAAGCCTTTGAGAGTCCTGCTCCCCGGGAAACCACTTTGCTGGCATCCGAGGTGGATTTGGGAATGGCACTATAGCAAGTTTCAGTCGATGACCTCGTCACTGACTCTACCAGGATGGAAGAAGTTTCGTTGACGCTGCCTGGGCTAACAAGTCGCTGTCCTGGAAACAGAAAAGACTTCTGACGTTCAGATTCACCCCATCTGAAAGGTGTTTACAAGGAGGTTTCAAAACCCTCCTAATGACCAGCATGCATTCTGCATCCAAAATGGATTTTCAGAGAGGAGCGATTTCCTACTTGGGTTTTTAAGCAGACACCTTCCAGCAAGGCTGGCAGCAATCCCATCCCTGAGCCCTTGAGTGGTTAAAGGACCACAGGAACTTCAGGATTCATTAAGCAAAGCTGGCCGCTTAAGAAGAGTTAATTGTGCTCCAATCACCAAATGCCAAAAATTATTCAAGTTGGCAGAAAAAGCAGGTGCAATTTTGCAACAACACATTTTGAAAGCAGAGCGTGTCCCAGCCCGGGGGAGCGCGGTCCCTGCTGTCTGCTCCCAAGACCACCACTGCGCCACGGACACCAGCAGAGGGGTCACTACCTCAGGGGCAGCAGCAGAGGTGAACTCCAGCCTGTGCTTAAACACAGCACTGGAGAGAGAAAGAGCATCCTAAACCAGCCTAACTCACATCATCTAAACATCTCCCAGACATCACTCATGTTTGGTTACGTGACACCTGCGCCAAAATGAGTCTGAGAGGGGCATCACTTATGCTACAGGCATCCAGATTTCACACTCTGTGGGGGAAAGTAGGTAGGTAAGTCATATTTCCCCGCTGCCAATGCAAGATCCTAGCGCTAGGTCAGGATTTAGTACTCCCCCGTGGAGCTGTTTTACGGCCCTCCACCAAGTCAAGCTGGCAAGTTCCGTGACTAATGCTCCTGCAGCCTCCTGAGATACCTCATACCTAGGCTTTGGAGGTGATGAGGAGAAACGTTTCACACACCGCGTGTTTTTGGGCATCTAGACCTGAATGCCACACTGTCTCAGAGGGACGTATTTGCTGAATGACACAAACTACTTCAGGCACACAGTAAATACTGGTTATAGCTTTTACCTGTAACCTTTGCCTTGAAGGGGCTGCCCACTATATGGTTAGGTCCACCATATTTAACTCCAATTAAATAGTTTCCTGGAGCCATGGGTGTGTACATGACTTTGTAACCTTCTGGAGTTTCTTGGCAGTCCATTTTCACCTTTGATGGCCCTTCAATTGTAACAGAGAGGGTACCTGGACCAGCCTTGGTCGTGTTAATGAAAAACTCCGACTGCAGTCCTAGAAAGACGTAGCACAGTGAGACACACTCTTCCTCGCACTCCACGTTACAAAAGCAGCCTGTTATTAAATAGGAACTGGTAATTTGGTGCAAGACAAGGCTGTGGGCAGGGAGGGACAGCGCGTCTCCCCCCAGCATCCTCACACAGCCCCAACCAGGGGCTCTGACCCTGGCTCCCTCCTCCACTCACGCTGTGTGACTCCAGGGTGGTTTGGGAAAAGGGGTCACAAGAGCCCTTAGGACCGAAATGGAAGAATTTTGGCATCAGAAAACTAGCTTAGAGAGAAAACTCTTAGAACAAGAGGCTTTCTGCTTGGCGTCAGAGCCCACGCCGACACAGCCTCCTGCATGGCTGAGCTTGGGAAAGCTTGCAGCCGTCTCACTGCCCAGACATAAATCAGCAGCAAAGAGCCCACACAAGAACAAGAGAGATGAGGGGCAGGGGATCTCCTGAAGGAGATGGGTGTTTGAACTGCTCAGCAACAGCACTGCAAGCAGTTTGTGGAAACAAAAGCTGGTTTAATTACAGCATCTCGTTAATACAGCTGAATTATTGCTGCTAATACTAAGCCAGTGACACAATGCCAGCAACACAAGAAAAAATTAAGCAAGGCTTTCAGCCCTCAAATAATTTACTGTCTAACTCTGGTTTCAAATATTTATGATCTTTGGGCTGTTGTATCAGACACTGCTGAGGAAGAATAAAGTGCTTGGGCTCAACCAAAACCAGGACGGTTATGAGAAAGTTTATTACAGCTGCGACTGCAGCACGTAAGCGTGGTGATAAACTGGGGAGAAGTTTTCAGCCTCTCCACACAAGAGGCTGCTGTGTCCCAATGCTGGAGGGACCCAGCTCCTACCCGCAAGAAGCTGCTGCGTCCCAATGCTGGAGGGACCCAGCTCCTACCGAGGACTGCACCATGGTCCGGTGCTTTAGCGGCAATCTCAGTGACACCGCCTGCCTGGGCAGTAAGGCAGGCAGCCTGCAACATGCACTGCTCAGCCACAGGAAAAACCAACTCCCAAAGCCAGCAAAGCTTCACGGCTTCTCACTGAAGACTGCTTGCTCCAAAGTCACTGCTTTTTCCCTGCGCCCCAGATGAAGGCTCGCATTGTTGGAGGCTGCAGACACGCGCCCCTCCTGGGGGACATTTCAGGTGCTCAGCCACCGGCCACTGAAACCTCCACACTGGGTCATTGTTCAGAAACACTGCTCAGCAGCTCCCAGGGCACTGAGCTTTTGGCAGCGGCCAGAATTCAACAAGGGGGCACTGAGTAACTTTGCTGAAGTTAAACAGTCTATTTAGATTAAAAACAGCTCTGAGCAGATGGAGAAAAATTCCCCTGTCCCTGATGCATCACTGGCTAGTATTAATGAGTGCTTTTGTTTCCACCTATTAAAGCAGCACAGGCTATAATATCTTTATTTTACATTGTATATCCACATGTTTTCAAAACCAACTGCTTCGTTTCTCCAGAACAGCAGAAGCTTTGACTGAAAAACTGCGGTATTTTTTTTCCCTAGGAAGAGGGGAAAAAAAAAACCAGACAAAATCCAAGTATAAAATGAAATCTACAAAAGACAGCAGTAAGATGGGCTAAGAGGAACCAGCTATCACCTTGCATATCAAAATAAAAGAAAGTCAGTTTTACTCTGCTCTTCACCTGTGTGTGTGGCTCAAGAACGCACACAATTAAATGAAGTGCATATCCTAGAATATTTTCATATTTTCTTACAAAGGCCATAAATCGTATACATGAAAAAAAACCCCAAACCCAAACCCTACATTCTTGAGTTGAGAACTACCAGATGGGGCAGCCGCAGCAGACACCTAGGTGCCAGATACACACAAAGAGCCAGCGCTCACGCTGCATCTGGAGCACGTATAGCACACCACAAACAACCCACTGCACTCCTGCACATCATACAACATTTGACTTGAAATGTCTCAGAGGTGCAAGCACTGAAGAAAAGGTAACCAGGTACGCTCTCGTACCCATTTAATTAACAGGGGTATGCAAGTTAAACAAGACTCCAACTACACAGCCAACTCAGTCTCTGCACTCACAGAAGCCTCCGGCCTTCGCAGACACCGCGCTCACATGCGTGATGGAGCCACAGCTCCTCTGGAGCCCCGAGGGACCACCAACATGGAGCTGAGCTAACCAGGAGGGCTGTAGCCCAGCTGCTAACCAGTTCAAGTGAACTCGTGCTGTGGGTGCTGGTTTACAGAGGTTTTAAGCTTGTTAAGGCTCAGTATAGCCTGCAGACTCATTAATTCATGGTTATAAGACTTGAGGAGCAAGCAAAAAAGCAAAATTAGTCTGCACCCAGGTCAGTAGAGAATGTGGGTTAGTTCAGCTGCCTTAGCAGGGAAAGCCATGTAAAAATACACCTAGGAACAGCTTCTGTCTCTCTCAGAGAGCTGAAGTGCGAACAGGTCTGTATCAGAGCTGTAAGGGTTACCCGTGGTGCCGCTCTCCAGGCCGGATCCGTACGCCGTGACGAGCGCGGGATTGCCTGCCTGTCCGGGCTCGCCAACGCGCACTTTGAAAGGGCTGCCCACGACATGGCTGCCGTTGAACTTCACGTCGATTGAGTGGATGCCGTTTTCGTGGGGGATGAACCGCACAGCATACTTGTCTGCAAGAGAAAAGTGGCTTTTCTGATATACGGGAGATAATAACAAACCAACGAAACAGCAATTAAAGCCAGTGCAGGGCTGGTTATCAGCCCAGGTAAGGCTCCCATAACACTTTGACATGTTTTGGTCCCAGCTTAAGCAAACTCAGCTACACAAGCTGCTAAGACAGAGTTAAGCAGGAAAACGCTGTATTTATCGCACAAGGTGTCATGGGTTGCATTTTCACCTTGTCTACTAGAACCTGATCTCAGCTGTCATCTAGTCTGCAGGGTGAGTTTTAGGGTTATTTGCCTCACACACACTCGAAATGTGACAGCTTAATCACAGCCCGATCTGTCAGCGGTCCAGGGAGCAGCGCAGAGAAGAAAAGCAGCTGGTAAGAGCAAGCCAAGTCTTACCAGCGTGCTGAGTGCGCTGCTCTGACACCACAGACACCGCACCTTTATTTTATGAAGTCATTCAGCAATTTTCTGATCTTTAACATTTTTGATTGCACGTTAACCCACAGGAGGGGCTGCTCTTCCCCATCCAGACAGCTGCTGTCTGTCCATAGTACAGACCATAACTCACTCAGACTTCAAGTGAGAAAAAAAGCTCTGTGCTGAAACAGGTGTTGAGCTTTCTGTAGTGTTTGCTTATATTCAGCTTCCCCAACGCTTTGTATGAAGGAGTGAGTGTGAGTTAAAAATAAACTATTAGTCAAAGATGGAAGCATAGCTTTGAAAAACAAACTTCTTCCCTGGCTAAGTTCACCACATCGTATTTCCTTCATGACCAGTATCACTGTACCTTCACTGGCAAACCACGGCTTAAATATCCCTATCTTACACAAGTCAGGGCTTAGTCATTTCATGAGCTATCTAGGAAAAGCATGGACAAAACCCTGGCCAAACAACTCTTGTTGACACCATGAAGTCACTCTCCAGGCAAGGTGCTTGTCCCTTGGGCCCACTGTTTGCAAGCCTAAGGGATGACACTCCCTCACCATGGGGCAGCGAGCGTGTTTTGGAGGTCACCCAGTTCGTGTTGACCCATGTAAAGCCGTGCTCACCTGGCTCCAGCTCAGACACGTGGCACTCCTCTACAGCTCCGGAGGGGCTGTGGACTTTAGCATCGATCTTGCCCTTTGCCCCATTCAGCCTTATAGCAAAGGATGCTGGCTGATTAACTTTTAATCCAGACTCCTGAGAACACAACAGTCAGATTATCAAATTCAAACTTCTTGTTCCAGACAGCACAAGATTTGTGGCAGGGAAATAACCACTTCAGCACATTTAAAAAAAAAAAAGATTGCGACAAAAGGCATAAAGCTGTGACTTGCATTAACTCTCAAATCAGAATCTCTCTCCCACTGAGGGGGTGGCTGATGTAGGAGTCACCCACATCGGCAAGGCTGATTTTTCCAAGGATAACAGACCATTTTTGGAAGCCAGACAACTGCGCCAAGTCAGGCAGAGGCAGACTTACAGACTAGTCAGCCGTTATCACTGAGATCAGCCCCCGGTATTCAAGCACTTGATTTAAAGGATGTTTAAGCTCTAGCTCCATTTTCAGCCCCTTCACTCATTCTAGATTCATTCAGGGGAAAAGCCTCTGATAATCCAGTTGTCTGAAAGAGTCATATGAATGTTTATATTTGCCTCAAGAGGCTGCATTTAGAACGCCACCACAAGGCATCTTAACATGAGAAAGTAATTTAAAACATGAAACCAGATGTTGCCGTGCTGTCAGGCCATCAGCGGAAGGCAAGGCAGGTCGGCATCTGTGCTTCACCAGCCCTCAACCAGAGCAACCACGCAGCTATCCAGCAGTAACACTTCATGCTGAACATACTTTACCTGGTTTCATTTTCAACTAAATCCTGAAGAGGGAAATAAATGCAACTGAGTAGAACTGAGGTACAACATATAAAGCAAGCCCCTGGTGTGAAATTAGCAGAGGCTGATGCTGCACACTGCACTCCATTACCAAATACTCAGCTTTATCTGCCTCTCCAGAACTTAATTGAAGCAAGTATTCCTGTCAAAGAGTCTTTAAATGAAACACAAGAGAAACATCAATACCACAGTGACTAATAAACGCCCTTGTAACTCTGGGTTAGAACAGATACTATCGGATCAGGCTGTCATGATTCATTTACACAGCCAAGGTGGAGGAGTCCTGCAGCCCAGGCAAACTCCTGGGGACCACAACTGGGACATATACAAAAAAAGAAGGCTCAACTGGAGTACTAATGCTTATCACCACTTGATGAGGACTGAGGTATGGTATATTTAGACACAGATTCTCAGTCTCACGTTCAAGTTTCTGGCTTTGGAGGTTTAAGTCAGGCCTTTAATGTTATATGTACTTTAATAAGCATAACCACATGCACAAAAAAATAATACGGTGAGGTTAAGTGACGAGGCCAGACCAACTACAAAGCTGGGATTCACTCTGAGGTTCACTACTGTTCATGACTCATCCAAACTGTGACCGTGTGGTTTCACGATGTCAGCTAGAGCAAATCTGTGCTCTGACCTCTTGGTGGGGCCACCTCCATCTGCCCACACCAATGCTCCTCCGGTGCTATTTCTGGAGCCTCTTACTCTTCCAAAGTGTGACCACCTGTAGCACACTCAGTTGAGCTTTCTGCCTTCAAACTCTGGCTAGCGAGAGGTAGGCCAGCTCTACAGGCCCAAGCCACCATGAGGCCAGCTGCCAAAAGCCTCTCAGGCCACAAGCTGAGCTTGAAAAACAAGCACCAACCAAGGCAAGGCTATCAGTAAGAAGAAAAGAGAACCGTTTTGGTCTCAGAGAACAAGGACGAAATCAGTCTGTGTGGCAAGTTGTGGAGATGTTTCCTTATGTCTCACCTGAAGGCTAGTGACAGTGAGCCTGCGAGCATCATCAGAGGGGGCGATGACAGGAACCAGGTAGGGGCTTTCAGGAATGTGCTCGTCATTGAACTTTATGGACACCTCATAGTTGCCTGTGAGGAGAAAAGAAGCAGGGATTTTCTTTAGTATCTTCGAATGTAGGATTCAGTGTTATTTCAGTACAATTTGGTCTTGGTACGTACCTGGCTCTTGAACTATGTATGATACACCACAAGATCCATCTTTATTATCTTCAAAAGCGATTTCTGCTTTACTTGGGCCTTCTACAGCAATAGACAACCCTCCAGCTCCAGCTTCCCGTGTCCATATACTGAACTCGGCTGTTGAGGCACATGAGAGCACACACAAGTGTAGTTTGCTACTGCTGGGTTTCAGCTTCTTCATAACTTATATATCCCATGTATGAGGTACCTCCTCTCATCATACTAGGTGGTAACACTTGAGAGACTCTTGGAAAAACTGCTATTAGCCTTGAATTAGCTTACGAGCCCCGCACAGCACACCTTACAACCAAAACGTAGATTCCAGACTTCTCCATCTGCACGGTGTCGCAATATGATTTCTCTCTGCTTCTCCACTGACCACCCCTGGCTTGGGGCAACCCTACGGTGTCACACCAAGCTCTGCTCAAGCTCTTAAGAGGAGAAGCCAACAAAAACCAAAGCACCGTGTTGCAGCCGTGTGCACAGCAGGCACCAGAGCCCAGCAAGAGCAGAGGACTCACCTGGGATGCCGGTCTCTCCACGCTCCAGCCCTGGGCCTCCAGCTCTCACTTTATGGGCTCCTCCCTCGCCCAGCGGCCCCACGGTGAACTGGAAGGGGCTGCCTGGCACTGGCTGCCCTCTGTATTTGACATCCACAGTGTGGACCCCCATTTCTTGTGGCACAAAGCGGACGCAGTAGGTGTTTTTGTCAGCTTCTACGATTTCTGCATCAAAGTTTCTTCCAGAGGGACTAGTTACCTGGGCTGTCATATCCCCACAATCAATTTCTAAAAAGAAAAGAATAAAAATGCAGATTAGAAAGCGACAAAGGGTTTTGGTGTTTTGTTTCTGGAAGCAGGACCTGAGCTCAAGTGAAGTACAAGTGACAAGAGAGTAGGTGCCAGTTTGAATGCTCATTTAGATGTGTGCTGGCGAGCAGCAAGCTTGGCCAGTTACAGCTTATCAGATGCTATGGAGACAGATGAAGAGGCTGGATAAGGGCAGCCAGCTATGGCTGGCCTATGTGAATCGCGTTGCCAGACAGCAGTACAAACACTTCACAGCCAACACGATGAACTAAGAACCCCAGAGACAGGGTGGGCTGTGCCGCCCGTTCTCCAGCTCACTGTACAGAGGACAGAGCAAGGCCTCCCTGGTATTTATTTCTCCATATGTTGATTGTGGTTATGCTTATTTTTAAACCTTCAAAGAGACCATACTACCAGCATTTCTTCCCTAAACTATGTAAACGCGAGGCTGTCTTAACAACACTGAGTTCTTTTTTCCACTGCTTCAGGTACACCCACGTGCACCCAAATGCAAGTTATGGCTATGGGGATAAGGACGTTGCTTACCTGGAATTTTTAGGTTCAGATCACATATGCTTCCTACTGTTGCAACAGAGGGAGCCCGTCTTGTTCTTGTGATGCTCTCCTTAACTCTTCCTTCACCACTTATCTTCACAGTAAAAGGACTGCCTGTAAGTAGCACAGCAAGTCAGTCCTCTGCTCACCACACACTGCATCAAGGGAGGAGTGAAGGCTTCCTCTGACTTGCAGGGTATCACTGGGGAGGTTTTAGACTCAGCTAGCAGTCAGGTCCAAGTGAAATACACCCATGTGACCAGAACGGTTTTGGACACATGCTGTTTGTGAAGGGTACTGGTAGGACCTCATGAATCTCAGGGACTTAAGGTCCGAGCCTGATGACACAGCCCACCTGCAGTTCCAGTGTTAGGTAAGACTTTTCTTGTACTAACCAAAAGTTGCCCAACACTTCCGCTTACCTGGAATATGTTCATCTGCAAATTTAGTGGACACAATGTACACGCCAGGTACAGTTGGAAAATAGGACACTTTGCAAGTTCCATCTTCTAGGTCTTCAGTTTGGATATCTACCTTGCTGGGTCCTTCAACTGCCAGTGAGATCCCACCATAACCTACAATACAGTTAAGTTGGCCTCAGATTTCCATAGTGCTATTAGAAATTCGACATAAAATAGTCCAGTCCTATAGCAGCAGCTACTCAGTAGGTTTGTATCATCATGGGCATAATGGATGATGCCTTAATGACACTTTCGTAGTCCTAATCAGACAGATTTTCAAGGCGCAGCATGCATTCAGTTCTTAAAATCCTCTGATCATTTTCCTTTTTATTTCATTAATGTTGAAATGCCAGCATTAAAGACTGTGGCCAAGGCTCCACATTAAACCAACAGGGAAGTATCTTCCTGATTTCCTTCTTGCTGTACACAATGACACTTGAACCAGCACCACCAATTGAAAGAAAAGCTTTATCAGTGCCTCAGAGACAGTCCCTGGTAGTTGTAACAGAAGACATCGGCCAAGACAATGCAAAGCATTTTAGATTTAATAGCACTGTCTGTAGTTAATACCTGACAACAATGACCGTGCATGCTTTATACGCTATTTGTGCCTGCTGCTTTGCAGCTCGTGAGCTGGTGGTCGCACGCTGAGGAAGGCAACGCTGTCATTTAGGAGGACACATATCCCACAGCACCTCCCAGTCCCTGCGCAACGGAACTAACCTGCGTCTCTTGTGTCTACAATGAAGTCACACATTTCAAAGGTTCGTCCTTCTACCAAGCCACGTCCAAAAACTCTTGCTCGTCTGGCATCTCCTATTTCAGACTGGACCACCATGATTGTTACAGGGCTGTTTGGTACATGGCTCCCATTTTTCTTGATGCTAACCAGATGTTCTCCTACTTCCCGTGGAATGAATGAGATGCCTACAAAGCAGAGAAACGTGACAAACATTTATTTTTTATGCATACAATACTTGATGTAAATGTCTTAAATCACACCAAGGAATGAAATACTGAAAGAGCACTCTTTGCACATATTGAAGTGTTCCTCTCAAATGGGCCACAAAGCCACTCACATATGCTGACAAAAGGCACTTCAGTCACAACCTGGCATGTCCCATACAAGTGAACACAAGAGGTCGTTCTTCACACCCTTCTGCCTTTGGCCAACTGTACCAAACAATATCAACCACTTGGTCTGACAACACTTCTCTCAGAGGGAGTGGAGAAGAATTAAGTAATTCTTAAAAGCAAAGCAAACTGGAATAAAGGCTACTATACTACTCCCTCCGATCAAGAGCTTACCAATGTGGTTGTTTGGTAGCCTCTTCAGAAGACAAGGTTCATCACGACCTGATGGGGCTTTAATGCTGGCTGTTAGGAGACTGAGATCAGTCTCATTGATGTCCAACAGAAAGTCAGCAGCAGAACCAAGCTTAACGTGGGATCGTCTTCTGTTATCATCTGCATATGTGAAGAGAAACGAGTCAGAAAATATTACAAGGTTAAGTGCAGAACAAGTCTGATGACTTCATGTTCCTGCCACAGGCCAGGTCCCTCACATCATCAGAGGTTAATTTTCATTTTGAAGTACTTCTAGAAGCCTAAACTTCATACCTGTGATCTTGGCCGTGAAGGGACTGCCCGGGATGTGCTTGTCGTTGTACTTGACCAGGATGCTGTAGTTTCCAGGTAGAGTAGGCAGGTACGTGACTGTGCACGTACCATCTTTGTTATCAATGCAGCTGATCTCCGCTTTTGAAGGTCCTTCAATAGCCAAGTCCAGCCCACCTAGGAAACAAGAACAGCCCTTCTGCAAATCTTCATGCACACCAAGTCCAAAGAGGAAGATCCAGTACTTGGTACTGAAAATGCAGCTCAGATGCCATTTTTTTGAAGGGCAACAACAAAGAGAGCTCAGGCCAATCCACTAAGACCACAACTCTCTTCAGTCTGTTACATTTACCTAACAGTGACTCCACACCCAGACATTGTCCACTCGACCTAAGCTGCCCTCAGTTTATTTTTAATTCATAGAATCATAGAATGGTTTGGGTCAGAAGGGACCTTTAAAGATCATCTGGTCCAACCTCCCTGCAGTAAGAAGGGACAATGTTACCAGATCAGGTTGCTCAGAGCCCCACCAAGCCTGGCCTTGAATATCTCCAGGGATGAGGCCTGCACCACCTCTCTGGGCAACCCGTGCCAGTGATCTACCACCCTCACGTTGAAGAACTTTTTCCTAATATCCAACCTAAATCTACCCTATTAATTAAATGAATCATTTGTACCCTGTACCACAGGGTACAGCTACTGCTATCAGAAGAAGTAAGAGAAGTTCTTACTGCAAGTTGCACCCTGATATTTGCATAAGTCATTTGTATCACACCAGAGATTCATAACTGGACAGATGAATGCAAATTAATGCCAATGTGTGTTACATTAAGTTCCCAGCTTAGGGTACGATGGGTTTAAAGAACAGACTTACCCTCTCCTGCATCTTCTGTGACAATGGTGAAAGTTGCGGGTTTATTGGCAACTCCATAGATGAGGCCAGGCCCATAAGCAGACACACTGCCACTGTTTGGGTAATTCACATAGAACTGCAGAGGGCTCTCTAAAGGAAAAAAAACAGCCCAAAAGAAGCACTTCTGAGTGGCCTTGACTACAAGAACAAATCAGACATCAAGCTGCTCTAACCCTACAGGACCTTATTCTTATGCTTACTGATACCCATATACTTCAGTGCCACTCTATGTGATATTTAAAGAACCTTTACGTGACTGTACTGTGCTTAAATAAATGAAGAGCCTCCCCTTTCATCTTCAAGAGATACTTCTCTGCAATTTGTTCCACATTCAGTCATGACAAAATGAGTGTTACTCAAATTATCAGAGATAAGCTTCAATGATGTTGTAAAGGGTCTTATTCATTACAGGTTTATTTTTAGCACATTAAATCAGAACCTGACTCAAGCGCAAGCTTTCAGTTCTGGCACAGATCCTGAATTCTTGTAGCTCAGAATTAGGAACTAGCACAGCACATTGTCTGACTCAATGAACCTGAACTAGCACATTTGAAGGGTATCCAGAAACATATTTGCCAGCCTCAAGTTAGCTAAGCTGGTGCACAAGAACAAAAAGTACAGTCACCAACAGCCAATAATAGCTTCAAAAAGTGGCACAGATAACTCCTTAAGTTCCAAGCTGGATTTTGCAGCTGAGACAGTAGCAAGTTTGATTGGTGATAGCCATCAAGAAGGAAACATTCAGCACATCATCCTTCCATCCAGGTGCAGGGTAACGGTGTTTCTGAACTGATACATCTGACAGTTTGGCACTTACAGAAGTGCTAGATGCAAAGTGCTGGACTGGAGACACCGAAGCAGCACCATGCATCACATTATTGGGCTCCCTGTGTCAGCCAGAGCTATCCCGTGTTTCTGTACACCAACAGAACCAGCAGCACAGCTCAGGCACTGCTGAAGGTATTTTGGGTCATGCCTACACACCCTTCCACAGATCTGCCCCTTTCGCTCCAGCGCCACATAGCCAGCATGCCCAGAGAACTGGGGGCAGCCCCAGCCTCCAGGCGAGGCAGAGCTTTGGCTGGGAGCTGGTGAAGTGAGGACAAAGAAGAGAGAAGGAAGAGAAAGAGAATGAAAGGCAGTGGCTTCTGTTTGTTAAGACGCAGCCAGGAAGAAAGGAAGATTACAGCGTAGTGTGCATGTGTGTTTTGTTTTATTGCAATGAAATGGAAAGAGTAACTATAGCATTTTAGCCACTTAGTCCTCCCCACAGATTTGAGATTTTATGCCAATGCAGTTTTAAGGGTAAACATATACTATAACCACTATTTTTGTTGAGCACCACAGCAGTAAATTTCAACCTAAAAAAAAAGGTAGTCAGAAAATTGTATGTTTCTTCTTCATAATAAAATGCCACAAAAGCTAGTTTCCAAAACCAAAATCCATTTTAAGCCTGGCTGGTACTATAAAACCACAATGGAGGCTCACATGTGCCAGCACTTACTCCTTTGCTCTGGCTGCTCTCTGGACTGCTGCTGAACAGTAAGACATTCTGGGCAGTGCTTACTGCAGCATATACAGCTAAGCTATAGAAACCTCACCAGATGCATCAGGAGGACACTGCACTCAGACACGGGTCACCTGCTTTGTCGGACTCACCTGGGATGTGCTTTCCCATATATTTTATGTGCATTTCATGCAGCCCGACCTCTGTAGGAGCGTATCTCACTGTCACTGTGCCGTCTTTGTTATCCACAATATCTGGCGTATCCATCTTTCCAGAAGGCATGTGTACTTCACCTACAAAAATCCACCACAGGAGTTACAGAAGGAGAAGCTGCCTCCTTCCCTGCTCCCACCCACAGAGAATTGTCTAGGCATTCTAAACAAGCATTTCAAATTGTTACATTCCTTACCCACAGGCACAAATAAGAGACTAATGGGAACACTAACCAGACATGTTTTCTACTTAAGCTACATGAATACAATGCAGTGGTAGACATCTGGCAAACAGTCCTGTGACCTTACAAACTCTACAGGCAAGGCTGTTTGCTTCAGCCACTGAAATATCCATGGCAAGCCCCAGGAAAGGCACTGATCTGCCTCACTCCATTTCCTGTGGCTCTTTGAAAAGGACAAACTGACCATCCCTTCAGCAGGGACAGAGCAGGGCCTGGGGTGGGACTTCCGAGCTAGAGGGCAGGAGGGGACACAGGCCACGGGTGCAGGAGCTTGGGGAGCCGGGGTGTCACTGGGGTGCTGCTCTCCACTGCCAGACCTGTGGAAGAGGGGTTGCCTGCTTTGGAGAAGGTCTGTGACAGGAGTGCAGCATTAGACTGCTTTGCAGCATCTGCACAGAACAAATACTGGAGCTTATCAAGGACACAGGCAGCTGCTCCAGAGCGAGAAAACCAGCAACAGGTCCTACAGTGCAGCAGCTCATAGCCTAGCACTGAGGACCACAGCAGTACCAAGAATCCCCTCATATAACTCAAACCATCAGTGGGGTGTATCCCACTCACCCTCAGCGGGTGCCAGTTGATATGAAATGAAACAACTAAGGCCCTGGTAGGATACAATCCTCCCCCACATGCTGTGCTCTGGACCACCCAGACTGTTAGCTGCAAATGGATAAACACTAACAAAGAGCAAAACCTCCCCGAGAGGCTACACATGCTCCACGTACCTGTTATTTCTCCTTTCCTTACGGCAAAAGGGATAACCATATCAAAGGGCCTGAATCCCATGCCGTTCATGTCTCCAACCGGGACATAGGCTTCTTCTGTGACCTAAAGAAGCAGAAGGATGGGACACTTCAAAAAGGATGGCAGACCCAAACGAGCACTGAGCAACTCCACCACGAGCACAAGCAGAAGAGAGCATGGGGTGATTATCGCAGCCAGGACCGTGCTCCACCAGAGCAGCGTCCGGCCAAGCTCTGCTTCGCAGCACCACCACATCACAGAGCACAGCGAATCACACATGGCGTGAATGGAAGACATGCTGGAAAAAAGTGGAGAGATCAAAATGGCACACAAAGGGATAGAAGACAATGTAGCACACGTAAGACCCAAAGTGGCTCCATCTGAAAGGATTTAGTTGCTTAACGCCTGGAAGAGAAAGTGATTTTTGAATGGGGCAGAGTGATTGCAACACAAAATGGACAAAAGGAACAAGTTTCACAATGCGACTCTGGACTCAAGACACTGGGCTATTTTACTGGGAAAACAAAGCAATGTGCTCAGGTTGCTTTGCCAACAGCAGACATTGCAGAAGTAGAAGCTGTAGGTGTAATGATCCTCTTCGTGTTTAAATGAGAGTTTATTTGGAGACTCTTTTCAAGCAGCAAAGAAAAAACAAGGGCTGGATCCCCAGAACAATTGATCAAACAGAAAAATGAACACAATGACCAGAGCTATTCAAGCAGTCCCAAGAAGCAGGCTGTCATCTGAAATGGAACACAGATGAGGGAAAAACAGCTGAAAAATGTAAAAATTGTGTACCCAAGGGCGGAATCCGGGGGGATGAGCACCCACTGGCTCCTGCGACCGCACAGCAACATCGTCTGCATCTACAGCCTGGCAGGGGTAAAGGCAGGTTAGGTGTTATCCTGGCACGGAGGCGTTCCCACCTTTCCCAGTGCAGAACGCAGAGCTCCTTCCAGCTCCTCGACACCTTCCTCCCCCCACACAGCCCTCCCGGTCCTGCACCAACGCAAGGACCTGGACCCAGCCAGGGGAGCTGGGACACTGCCTGTATCCACAGGCACGGGGGGAGGACTCCAACGGCACAGTAAAGGGACAAGGCCAGTACGCGCCGTTGGGAGCGCGGGAGGGAAGTGGGAAAGCAGTGGCTAAACACTGGTGGAATTGAATTTCAGCGTTGCTTTTTTATGGAACTGGCACAGGGAGGGAAGTGAGAGGTTTAAACCTGAGATTCAAGTCCCTGAGCACAGCACAGTGTGGGAGCTGTGAGCAGGGGGGCCTGCCACCGTGGGAAGGCTGCTCCCGGCTCAAGTACTTGGGTGAATGACCCAGCCCACGTCCAGTCATAGCTGCAAAGCTGTTCTTCTGATTCATAACTAAGAGAGCG
>NW_010179326.1:39557-78802 GCF_000695765.1 Mesitornis unicolor
CGTGTTTTCCCCTGTCGCAGCTTCCCTTCCCACCAGGCATGCCAAGAGGATGACTTGCAAATTCCCATCGCCCCCACTCAACGCAAGGGAGGCAGTTGGGGCTCAAGCCCATGCATGCAGCTCCGTGGGGCTCAGCCACCCCGGCTCTCCTGCCTACTTATGCCACTGCAAACCACCCTGACAAAATAACTTGCTGGAAACTTATGCGTGGAAAGACTCCACTACAGAAAACCAAAGCAAGCCAGAAACACTGCTGTTTCACTGTTCTCTGTCCCCAGCTGAGACACCCAAGTCAAACATGTACTGCACCAGTCGGCTAGGAAGTGGGAATTTTGGCTGCCTGGGAGCAGGCTTCCTGACCTTGAAAGGCATTTCCTGCAGCGAACTTTGAGCAGTGACCAAGGGAGCAGTTTTTTCTTATGGAAATCCTTGGAGACACCGGTAGCGATCTGCCGGGCTGGCGGGTAGGAAGAGCCAGCATGCCCGGCCCCAAGGACTCGCCCGTGGGCTTCACGAGACTCAGCACACGTACGGCCGTGTGGTTTCAAGGACCAAGCAGCACTGGAGGCTGCCTTGGCTGAGACTGCAAGACCAGGACTTGTTTTGCCAAGACTGAGAGCCATTCTCCACACGAAGAGCTTTGGTGAGCCCTGAGAGGCACCCAGGCTGCTCCTGATGGAGGCTGGGGTTTTGTTTGCTTTTTAAACCTAAACATGCTGAAGTGTTGCATGTTGGAAGGAACATAATTAGTAGAAGAGAAATTTGGCCATAACAGTTTGACAAGCATTTGCAAATCATTTTTAAGAGTGAGCTAACAGCTTACTTCCCTGGGATCTGTCAGCAGACCATTTCTTGGTTTTGGGTCAACATTATATCGAGTGAGAGACTGACAAGTCAGAGCACCGTGTCTGACAACAGCTGAAGTAATTAGTTGTAGAAACTAATCACAGCCACCCTTACACACCATTTAGAAAAAGAGCTACGCGGTCAGGAAATGAAAAATTAATGTGTTCAGAGAAGCCAAGTCTTCATCCCTTGATGGCTTCTATCCCTCTTCATTTAACTGTTGTTACCTGCTCAAAATAAGCTCTGCAAGTAGCAAGGATTCATTAGCTCCTGCTAGTCTAATAAATGCCTAAAAAAAACCATTTACACACAGAGTTAACCTATCACTAAATAAAACGTGGAAGCAGGAATCCAAGTGGGAGGTATTTTTGGAGCAGAGCTGGCTTACCATGACAGTGAAAGGACTGTTGGGAATGTCCACCCCACCAAAGCGGACATAAATCACATAGGTTCCTGGTTTGGCGGCAGTGTAGAAGATATCGTAAGTCCCGTCCTCATTTTCAACAACATCTGCTTCAGCTTCTGTCCCATCTGGCGTCAGGACGGTGCACGTCACTTTTCCCTTCCCTGCTGATTTGGCATCTACCACAAAACCAACCTCCTCACCAGTCTTCACAGTGGGTGCAATTCCAGGACCTACAAGGCAATTTCCATTACAGAAAGTGGTCAGAGGACACTTCTCCCAGGCAGGCCACCTGCGAGGCCCTTGGGAAGCATGGCACCAAAATGCCGGGCTCGGAGACCCACAGACGTAGTTTTGGGAGATGTACAACAAAGGACATTCGCAATGTTGGTCAGCAAAGCAGCATGCAAGAGCTTGCCACCAAGAGATTTCCTTCTCTGCAATCAGAGAGGCTGGATGAGAACAGAGGGGGGAAAAAAGCTAAGTTTGAGGAAAGCAATGCCTTAACCCACATTCTTATCGTCATACTCCTTTATGCAGAGCCAAAGGCACTGCCCCGGTCAGCAACTCGGCTGTCACTGCTTTAACACCAAACTCCCTGTGTAAGCAGCCATAAAAGGGCACAGTAGCAGCCACGGCCATGTTTCCACCTACATTACCCACAGATTATTTTCCTCTGTTCAAAAAAAACCAGAAAAACAAATAAATCATGAAACAATGACCAAATTGTAGCAATCAGATCTGGCCTGAAGTACACTGTGTTTAAATGAGAACTATTAAGTCCTATTTGCAGTACATATTTAATACTCCTGCTTTTGTCCAGCACTTGTAACCAGGTAAATGACTCATTTTCAGGTGGCACCAAACCTGCTGCTTTAATACCCTGACAGTATTCCAGCACTCCTACGGCGATTGTATTTCAGCTTTACAGCAGAGTCAGAGGCACTTCTTGGAAAGGAGAAATATAAGCTGGCATCTGAGGGTAAACTCCAATGCAATTATTTCAAATAGTGACTTCAGTTACTTGGAAAAGTATCAGACACAGCCACTAAGGCCTCTTTTAAACAAATTTGGAAGCAAAGGGGATACCTGCTGCTCTGTGTTTTCTATTGTGCCAGGAATACATCTCCGTTTAAGCAGACCTGAAAGCAGCCAGCTGCCGGATGGACACTGGGTATGCAGGTCAGAACAATGCCCACACACTCCCACAGGTCTATTACCACAGATAAAAGTTTCCTGTTCAATTTGCTCTTGCTAATTTATTTATTCTAAAATCAGGGGATTTAACATTTTGTGGCATTCTTGTAACTGGTTCCTGTCACTTCTGCTCCCTGCCACAGCCTCTGCTGCCTGGGAGGTGGCAGTGTGCCATGGTGGCCAGCCCAAAGCTGCATGATGGCCACCCATCCTGAGAATGGGTAAGGGTCGAAGGTGTAAGTGTGCTCCTACAGCAGGAAATTGGGAGTCCCTCCCCCTACACCAAGACACTGATTTTTGAGGCAATTATTTTTTTTAGTTGTAGCAACTTCTTGTCTTTACATTCTCTCCTTCCACTTGCACCTTCCAGAAATCTGTTCAGACCCTGGCCAACTTTGACCAGAAAAAAAAGCAGCAGAAACCTCCACTAATAACACACGGTCTGCAAAGGCTTTGCTAATGTAGAAGCACATGGCCAGATACTTACACCCTCGGAATTAATTCTGTTCCTGCTCGGAATGAAAAGCTTCTTGCAATGCTTGCAGTGCGAGGAGCAAGATGCAGTGCACATGTGCAGATGTGTTGCTTTTAAAACAACCTCACTGCAGTACTCAGCAGGATCTGTCTAGGCCAAAATAAGCATCAGACTTCGGTTGCATCTGGCTGTTTATAATAATCCCAGCAGATTTTGCTAGAGACTGCAAGAGATACCTGCTCACCTGCAGCGTGGACGCTTCTTTATCTTTAGGAAAACCCTCCTGTAGAAGCAGCCAGATTGCACGAGTCTCTAGTATCTTCTACACCCATTAAATCAACCGTACCATCCTCAGAAGGCAGCTTTACACAAAGAACAAACAGCGACAGAGAGGAGCCAGCACTCACCTGTGGCCAGACACTTGCTGGCATCCCCAGCTGGAGATGCCCGGATCCGATAGGGAGAGGACGGGATATCATCTCCCCCATACTTCACACCGATTGTGTAGCGGCCCGTTTTGTCAGGGACATAAGTGACTGTGTAAGTGCCATCCTTGTTGTCATGAACGTCCACTCTCTTGGGTTTGCCCTCTTGGTCCTGAGGAACGCAAACCAGAGGATTGAGGCACTATGAAGTTAGTTATGGATCCCTTCAGCAGGGCAGCAATTCTGTTCACACCCACAGTCAGTCACTCTCAAAAAGATTCAGGAGTGCTGCTTTTCGAGGGTTAAGTATATTTCACTCAAAGACTAGTACCAGGGACAGACTATTAGAAGCAAAAAGACCACTATAAAACAACCAATGCTATCATTAACTATCCATTGCTTGGTACACGAATGTTTATGAGATGCAGCAAGCCATTTCAATGATTTTTTTAATTAATTTTAAGTATTTTTTGGCTTCATTGTCATATTGCTGCTGGAAATTAAGAACATTTCCCAGGTGTCCGATGCACAGCTCGGGAGCCGGACTGTGCAGCTCTGTCCTGACAAAGCACTGGGTGGCTTTGGACAGCTGCTGCCTGAAAGGTTTGAGGTCGGGGGAAGCATTTCTGGAGTCCATCACCAGCCCTCCTGGATGAGGCACTGCAAGGTCTACAGTTAAAAGCAAGCCTACACAGGCTCTTCAACACCATTTCTACACTGAATAGAAGACAAAATGAGGGAGATGCATAAACAATACAGATCTGAGCTTCAGCATCAAGTTTTCATGTCTTAAGAATCCGAGATCAGCGTCGTACAGAATGTTTCTGACAAAGCTACTCCCAGCTGCAGCTTTCAGTGTAACACATCAGCTGCAAAGCATGAGGCATTTGAGAAAGTCTTCTGGGCCTGCCCACAGAGGACATTGTGTTGACCCCATTCTGTATTTTATGACTCAACACCACTTGGGGTAGAGTATAAGCTGCAAAGGACTCAAAATTTTAGGTGCAGAGCAAAAGAGCTGAGTCCTTCAAGGAAGGCTCATGAAATGTTTAACATTCAATAGTTCAGAATGAGAAATAAACACAGACAGTCCTCCTCATGGCATATGTGCTCCCACCATGCGGGACTTGGGGAACTTGATCTTCAAAGCCACAGCCGGAGTGGGAGCTCTGATAAGCATTTTGGATCCTGTAGGAGCACACCTGCATGCCAGAACAAAAGTAATTGCTTTGCTGCACCTGAGCAGATGGTGGGACAGCGGGAGCAAGAATGCAGAAGGGCAAGCACAACCGGCCGTGCCATGCCAGAGCTGAGAAATGTGCTTTATGGCCCACTGACCAGAGACCTTTTCACTGAGGCCACAGAGTCCAGGCAGCAGAAATTTCAGGGAGAGCAGTAACAAAGTCAAATAAAATATTCCTGTAGTATCTCCTTAAGCAGCTTATGACTTTTGGCAACCTTGAGGGAGAACTGTTTGTTAATTTATCATCATGTAATGCTCAGTGGATGTTACCTCACAGCCTTCAGGAACTACACTGCTAGAAGGCTGTCTCCACTTCAAATTCCACCATTTTCATAATCTTACAAGAAATGACTTCTCAGTTTGGGTAACTGCAGATTGTAAGACTTTAAGACAGAAGTTTCATAAAAGCAGCCTCAAGAGCTTCACAAACACAGACTACAAGACTTTCCTGTACCAGAGCTTAAGGTCCAGCCAGCAGCAGAGTCTCCTGGACACTGGGAACGCCAGGGTACAGCTGTGGAAACTTTGCACAGAAGCCACTTATGCCCACCTAGAACAACACGTTTCCACTCCTGCCTGGTTCTGTAGTTACTTACAGTGATCTGTACAGCCAGAAGTCCCTGCCCGGCGTCCTTAGCATCCACAGCGAACTCCACGGGCAGGCTAGCTGGTATGCCATAGGAACTGAGACCTGGTCCACTCGCCGTCACTTTACTGGCATCGTACGTAGGAAGCACCTTCACCTTGAAGGGACTTAAAGGGAAGCCTGTTATTGCCCCCTCCTCCTAAGTCACACACACACACACACAATCGCTCGGTTGGAAAAGACCTCTGAGATCATCATGTCCAACCGTTCCTGTCTACCCCCTAAACCATATCCCTAAGTACCTCGTCTACCCGCTCTTTAAATACATCCAGGGATGGTGACTCCACCACCTCCCTGGGCAGCCTGTTCCAGCTTCTGACGACCCTCTCAGTAAACGGCCAATATTACTACAGGACTCACTGAGGTGTGAACACACCGCCCCTGTGGCGTCTCTGCTGTCGGTGCAGCAGCCTCAAACCACCGCTGAACCCCTGAAGTCATGCAGGGAGCTGCACTGGTTCAAGTAGAAAGGACCACAGGCAGCCCTTACACAGTGCTCATGTGCTGGGAGAGCATGATCAGGTAATTAAATCTTCAGTTCACCTAAGTTTACCTTCATCGCCTTACCTGCGAGGGATCTCTTCATCAGCATATCTGATAGAGATCATATACGGCCCCTCCTGTGTAGGTGTGTACACCACTGTGTGGGTGCCATCGCCATTGTCAACCACGTTAACAGGCTCCACAACTCCTGAAAAACCAACAGATTATTTTCTCAGCTGCACTATTAAAACTCAGTTCATTCACTGCACAAAGCTCCAAGAAGCAGTGCTGATTTACAAGTTTGCAACAAGCTAAATTTAGTTGGTGTTTTCTGTTTTTGTTTTTGTTTTTTTTTCAATGAAGGCAATGGGTATGGATCAGTAATTGCTTTCCCTTATTTTGTATTCAAGAGCCATTGACTTGATACAGATCTGTTATTCACCACTCTCTGGGTTCTCATCTTCTTGCTGTAAACAAAAGCTAGCATGAAAATACTGGAGAAAAATCTCTTTCTATACAGTCCAGGTCAGGAGCAATTCAAAACACAGTGAAGATCTTTCCAGAAAGAAAATGAGTAATGGTTTTAATTGCCTGAACCGTCATTTACAAGATTACATACTGTTGTACAGGGATTCACTGCACAGAACTGAGCCCTAAAGCCAGTTCGTGTGTAGCATTCACTAACTTGACTCTTTCACAATCAGGTATTTGGGAAGGCAGGCTCACTGCCTAGGCAGGAGAGCCCTGTGAGCTGCCAAAGCCCTGAGAGAGCAGGATCAATTATTTCAATTTGCATTAAGCTAAATCTACAGCAGATTATGTGAGATATTGGTTCAGATCAACACACAAAGCAGTCTACAATTACAAGTTGGCTTCAAAACACAGGAAGGATTAGCAGTAAAGCACACACAAAAGAAACATATAGTTGCCATGCAAACCCTAAAAGCCACATCGTTGGTTCCCACTTCTTTCTCCAGATCATTCTTGCTGTTGCCAATTGGCTTTCCAAGCGCCAAAATTTCTGGTAGCTAATGAGAGTTCAAACCTGTCTCAGTGTCGCCCTTTCGATCACCTTTAAAGAAATCCGAAACTGCTTTCAGTGGGGAATGCCATCCCTGGGAATCCGTCTCATCCACTACAGTTAAAGAAGGGTTACCTGAAGGGCATCTGCACCTGAAACTCGAGTGGGGAAGCAGCTCCTGTCTCCCAGCAAGGTGAGGCTTGCAGCCAAAAAGTACTTGCTGCCAAGATACTGAGACACGGCTTCCCCAGGTAATGCAAACATCATTAACCCTATTGCTGGAGGCTCTTGCTGCTCTTTGAGGGGTTCCACCATACTTGAAAGACTCCTGCAACTCAGTGACATGGGTTTCCCAAGCCACCATTCATGTGTGAGACTTTGGATTTACTTTTTCATGTCTAAATGTAAGCCACAATTGTTCCCCAGTGATGGTTACTCATGTCACTTCTCCCAGCTCTGAAGATTAGGATGAAGTCATCAACGACACTGCCCAAAGCAGCACTACCGAGGACACCATTTTCCTTTTACAGCACGACATATGGGTCAGCCATCAAGGTGCACACGCCGGATAAACAGGAAGAGAGGGAAATGCTCATTCAAGTGGCATCATCACCTTTGCAAGCAGGGCCAGGACCATGTTACCCACCCAAATGCAGAGACGGGGGCACAGCTGGATGGAGTACTTCAGTTCTTACCTCTGGGTCCTGCCACTACCACCTCGAGGGGTGCTACTCCTGCCTTGCTGGTGTCTACAGTGAAGGACTGTGGGATTTTAGCTCGAACAGCTGTTCCCAGACCTGGTCCTGCAATCTTCACCTTGCTGGGATCCACAACATCCTTCACAGGAACCTTGAAAGGACTGCCTGGAAGTTAATGCAGCAAGTGTTAAACACCACAGAGGTAATAGCTACAGGGAACCAAAGGTCTTTTCCCCTACTTATCCTTGGGCTTTTTTTACTATCTCTCAACCTCAGGCAGGAACAACAACCCCACTGCCTCCATACTACTTTGCTTCTGTAAAAACCAGAAGTGCCAGATAGTGCTTCTACATTTTCACTGTCTACTCAACAATTCAGTTGTGATCCGTCTGCTTCTCACACCTCAGGAAAAAAAAAATGCGTGAAAGAAACCAGAAGGGCAAATGAAGCATCATATAAGCGCTTGTTTCCTTCATGTTTTATCCAGTTCAGTATGTTGACAAATAAAATGGGACCAATGGGAAAGAACAGTCTTACAACATCCAGGAAAGAATACCTGGTGTATGCTGCAGGACAGCACCTAAGAACTTGAACATGGCAGCAAAACATGTCTTGTATTTAGGAGCATTTAATTCTTGGTATCAAGCAAAGTATCCTTCTTTAAATTGTGAACTGCTGGATGGCAGATGTATCTGGAACATTCCTTAAACCTACATCACTTCAGCTTAATATCCAGTGCAAATGCATACACAGGTAAACGTCTGGTTTAGGCAACATCTACTGCTCTTTCCACAGTGACCAAAACTTGTAGTGTTTAATATAATCCCCATGACAAGCTCACCCATTAAGACCATCTTACTGCAGAAGGGAGTCTTGAAGGCATCCATATACCAAACAGCTATTTTCTTGACTTAATGTATTATACACCACTTGTGCCTAATCCCAGTTATTTGCCAAGGGTTTATATCTGTCCCATCCATCTGTACCCACTCTTTTGTTCCCCACCGTGGGTACGACCATCTCAACAAGGCTTCTCCATGTACCCAGAGGGCATTTCAGAAATGAGAAGAGACTGCAGCCCTTCCTCAAAACTACCACACCATAGCACAAAGTGCTCCACACCTCCCTGACGGGTGTGAGGAACAATTGCCATCGCTGTTTTTGCCTGAATTCCCAGGAAAAGAGGTTTCAACTTCCTGCAACATCCCCCAGCACGAGTGAGATGCAGCCAAGGCACCAAGTCCTTCACTCAACACCTTCCCTCTTCTGAAAGCCCACTGAGCCACTTACCAGGAATATGTTCTCCCCCATATGTGATGTTAACATCGTAGTCTCCTGGAACATAAGGAATGTACTCAGCACTGCAGCTCCCATCCTTGTTATCTTTACAGCTGATTTTGGACTCTGAAGGTCCTTCAACAGTTATTCCAAGGCCACCAATTCCTGCCCCTCTGCAAGACAGAAACACACATTTTTAGAATTACCTGCTTTCAACAGCAGCTTTATAGCCCTCGCATGCTCTGGCTGCATTTTCACCCATACTGGAAATGCAGTAACCCGACTTCTGATGTCTGGTCTTCAGTGTGCTATGGCATGCAAAGCCCTTCAGCATAACTTCACTCACGTTTTCATAGAATTTTATCCTCAGCCACTATCAACCCCTAATCTCTGCAGAACAGAGCGCTCAGTACGTGATGTGGTACCACACACAGTAAACAAAAGGACACAGCTTGACCTTTTCATAGATATTTGTACTGGGTTTAGCATCCTGCATCACAGAGCGCACTAGACTCCTCCCTCCCACAGATATTCCTTAAGGATCAAGTAGGCCCAGTTACCTGGTGACAACGGAAAAGGCGTTTGGCTGATTTGTGAAAGCTTCACTGAGTCCAGGTCCTTGTGCCTTCACACGCGATGGATGGCAGCCCTCTGTCACATTCACTCTGAAGGGACTCTTTGGCACAGGGACACCATCGTACGTAACGCTGACTGTGTGCGGACCTATCAGAGGAGGAAAAGACATTCCGAATTCCCTAAACATCCTCGTTACTTAACATCACTTCTACAAGATGTTACAATGTCAGCACATGGGTAAGAGCTTCCTCCTGCATTTCACAGGACTTCACTAGTGTTTCATAACTGAGCTGCCATCTAGGCACTGTTTTTCTGAAGCCAAGTTACCGTAAAAGTCAGTTCTTTGCGTTGAAATAGAGCTACTTCCCGCAGAATTAGCTCCTCCACTGGCAAACATTTTGCTAAGATGCCAACAAGTTACTGGCAGACCTCAGCAGTTTGCCAAACTAAGTGTCAGAAGAGCTGCCTGCTCTCGGTTTTCCCCTCTCAAGTAAAAAAAAAACCAAACAAAAAACCCAACATAAAAGCAGAGGTTACCCTTTTCAAACGGCGTGTACTCTACTGAATACGTTCCATCGGCATTGTCCTGGATGAGACAGTCGGCGGGGGAGCCGGACGGGCTCATGATCTGCATTCTGATGTGGTCACCGCCAGCCTTTGTTAGAGGTCGAGCGTCCACAGTGAACTCAGTTGTAGCTTCTCGGAAGACATCTGCAGGATACGTTTTGAGAAGTCACTTCGAGAAGTGTGTGTATTTCCAATGACAAAACATTCTGTGAATCAGCAGCATGATAAACAACTCATTTGGAAACATAACGAAACACCCCCGCCCAAGGGTCACCATGGGAACACGCAAGGCTACTACACTTTTTAATGCTCAGCATACTCTGTGTGGGATAAAGGACTGCAAGTCCTACAAACTCCGATAACAAGAATTATTCTCACCTTTCCCTTCCACTCCTGGTCCAAACACTTTAACTCTGCTTGTGTCCACAGCTGGCTCCACTTTGACCCGGGCTGGGAATTTAGGCACTTGTTCACCTCCATATCTCATCTTGATTGTGTACATGCCCGCCGAGAGTGGTACATACGTCACTACATAGGTCCCATCTTTGTTATCATCAACCTGGACCTCAGCTTTAGAGCCAGCATCTGACACCATGTCCACTCGCAGGTCTCCAGGACCTGCCTCTGTGCAGTCGACGTTCAGCAGCCCTGCCTCGCCTACTTTACCACGTTCCAGACCCGGGCCCGTGGCAACAACTTTAGAGACATCAAATGGCATTTCTATGTCTGCCTTAAACGGCGAACCAGGAATGTGAACTTCTTCAAAGAGGATGTTCACGAAATACTCTCCAGGCTTCGTAGGCAGGTAGGAGACAGAGCAGGTCCCATCACCATTGTCCGAGCATTCAATTTTAGCTTCACACGGGCCTTCGACCGTCAAACCCAAACCTCCAGTTCCTGCCCCTTTGGTATCTATTGTGAACTGGGCTGGTTTTCCAACGAGGCCCCCTCGAAGACCAGGACCATGAGCTTTTACCTAGAAGAGAATATGCAGTTGAGATAAACTCACCTTTTTGTGAGTTTTTTGCCAGCACAGACTGCCTAGTTAGACTAGTTTGTATGTGGGACTTGATTAACAAGCTCTTAAAAAAATACACAGAATGAAAATCCTCCTCTGCCACTCCTCCCAGTTTTATTGTAAAGTTGGTATCTCTCCACTAAAGAGGTTTCTAAGCAAGGATAGCAATAATCTCGCCATAGCTGGTTTTGTGTACCCACAGATATAAAAGGTAGAAAAGGTAAAATATTTAATGGCTATACACGTTTCTCTTGAAATCTATTTCCTTAGAAAGAATAAGCTCAATTAATACAACCAACATGTTCACCAGGCCAACTTCTATTAAATTAGGAGCAACACTTGTATTTGCCACACTATGCAGGATGCTTGCAGTATTCTTAATGCATTCAATGTTTTTCCAAGTATAGCGTTATAAAAATTACTTCCATGAGTCATGGAGTATGCAAAAGGAATGACTCAGTGCTCTGGGATGTTCCTGGGTCTGGTTTAGCCAAAACCAAGCCTGGTCTCATGCAATAGCCCACAGTTCTGTTTTCAGGTATCAGCTGCTGTTACAGCCCTAAAGCATTCGCTTACCTTGGAGGGATCTGGAGGGAGCATGGCCTCCACAGTATAGGGGCTCCCTGGGACTGGGTTGCCATCATAACTCACATCCACCATGTACAGTCCTTCTTCCCTTGGGATGTATTTTGCAGTACTGCACTCCTTACCCAGAACTGGTTCCACTAGACACGGCACAGATTTCCTCATAGGACTGGAAATACTGACATCCAGTTTACCTTGCCCACCAGCTCCTTTGGTGTCAATTACAAATTCCTGATCCTTCCCTACTTCCACTCCTGAAAAAGATAAAACCCGTATTAGTGTGTTGAGTACTCAGCATCTGTGTTCCAAGAAATCTCTCATGCACTTATCACCAAGGGAGCAAGCACTGGCAGACCTCTGCTCAGTCTGCACTCCTCTGCATGCAAAAAAACCTGTTAAACCAAACAAAAAAAACCAAAACAAACAAGTGCTACGGTTAATTGGAAGCTACAAAGCTACAGCAAAGCCTGTAAGACATGGCCCGACAGTATCAGAGGCTCATTTCAGGAATGCAACAATATTTCACAGCCCTAAGTTCTTCCACTTTTAGAAAACAAAGCGACCGTATGAATGAAATTCTGCACCACAGCAATTACATTTATTTGAACAAACAGCCATCTAGCCCCAAGGAAACCAGATTTCATCAGCAGATGCCCAGCCTGGTGAGGAGTCTAGCTCTGCTCACCACAATTGCTATGTAATCTTTGGGAAAAAAAACAATCTAAATTGAAATTCAGTTTTCAAGAGGACCAGCTAAGACAAGGTGGTCAAGCTATAAAGTTGGAGCTGGCTGCTCCCCAGCTATAGCAAGTTAAAAAAGAAGTCTGTTTTGCCCACATCTGTTGCAGCAGAACGTGTCAGCTACCACAGGCTCAGGAGACACTTCAGATGCAGGCTATGGGGCTTCCAGCCAGAGGTACTTACTGTTCTCGAGTCCATTGACTTTAACTTTACTCAGGTCTAGCGGAGCAGCAACACCCACAGTGAAAGGGCTTTTAGGGATAGGATCACCACCGTATGTTACCAACACCTTCATTGGCCCCTAGTTGGAGAATGTACAAGTTAGCTCAGTTCCTCACTTCACATAGATGCACTAACATCCTAGCAGCACACAAACCACTTCACCTAATCCATTTTAGCTGACGACAGCCAAACTTACTGGCTTACGGATTTTCAAGCTCTCAACCCACTCCAGCCCTTCAAAGCATTAAATGGTTTTTATTTAATGCAGGAAGAAAGGGACAGTTCTTTCCACTATTTAACTAGATTATATTCAATTTGCCTGGCAAAACCCCTGGCTCAGGCTGGCTCCCACCCTGCGTGCTCAGCCCCGACAGCTGAATGGATGTCCCAGCGCTCCAGACCAGGTATCCCCTTCCACCACAAGGAGAGGCCAGGACAAAGCCAAGCCTGCAAAGAGGCCATATTATTACTGCACTTGAAATACCAGTGTTTTAAGCTGTACAAGTCAGGAAGATTAATGCTCTTGTGTATTTTGGCAGGAATACTGCACAGCCATGGCAAGTTCCAGCCCATGATGTGTGCTCCTTTTATTCTCTCCTACCACGGTCCATATTTTAGCTATATTCACTGTTTGCTTACTTTTCGTTCTTGGCCAGTTCAGCTCCCAAGTGAAATAATCATGGATGTTTCACGCAAGTTAGCGAATAGCTTCCATGATTATTCTTGGTTGTTTTTAGAAAACACACACACGGGTAGCTGTAGCAACACCGCAAGAGAGAGAGATAAGGCTGAGTAAACAACATTAAACCAAGGTTTCTCTGCTGCTGACGTGGCCCCTCAGGAATTTAACTACCTAATCCATCTTCCCCCCAGCTCTGAAGGGTCCAGAGTCTCATTCGCAAGCTACTACTTACAAACCTGAGAAAAACAGGGTCCAGAAACAACCTACATGCTTGCAGCCTGAAGGGACAACAAGGCTCTTCTAATTACTGTGCAGTCCATTTTCATCACCTTTTTCAAACCACTGCTTTCCTGCCTCTGCTATCTGCAAGCATCTCCTGTTAAGTCCACAGCTCCTCTGTGACCCAAGGTTCTCCTCCAGATGGGAGACCCAAGTAGCAAGCCTGGTTGGGGCATCCTGGCTTGTTTGACCATGGCTTTCCATGTGAAACGCAGCAATCTGGTACTGCTCACACACACGTATGCAGAGTTCAGACGACTTTGCTCCCTTCTGCATACCAACCCTGACTGAACAAGCAAAAGCTTCTCCAAACAGGCACGCCAGCCACATCCTGAGATCATGCAACTGCTCTATCCAAAACCAAATGCTAGCTCTATGGTGCTTCCAAGAATGCTAAACCGGCATCATCAGATAAATAATGCTGCAGTCCTTCACATCAGCGCACTTTCACACAGCTACGTTCAAGGAAGCTGGTGCAGATGACCAGTAGCTCCTGTGTTTGTTCAGCAGAGCAAGAGCAGCAAAATACTTTCATCTCAGCACTACAGCACCTACATCTTCAGAAATACATGAGATTCGTGCATTCTGGCATTCAATGCTCCTTCACAAACATGCAAGCACAGCATAAGGAAAAATACTTCTAGTTATTAGCAGCTTCTACTCTCAGCTCTTTAATGGCGTTGCTAGGAAGGATCTGTCTGTGAACCAAAATGAGTTAGACTCAAATTTTTTCCAACTGAAGGGCAAACCTCAAATACAGACAAATACTTTGACACATTTAATCTGCTGCCCAGTCTCTCTCCTCAGCACCAGCTCCTTCACTTTTCTACCAGGAAGCTGCTGCACCACCTCCCGAATGCTGGCCTTCTGTCCCTGCTCTGGTTTGCGCTACAGCCCCTTTGGCAACAGCAGCTTGCTGAGAGCTGGCACCCCCCAGCCCTGACTCCACAGCAGCCCTGCACAGCCGGTGCAGCAGCCAGCCCCATTTTGGACCCCAGGAAGGTTTGCCACCTTCCCTCTTCAACTGATAAGGTGTGGAAGGACAACATGAGCTGTGCGCCACTGCTTCAGTATCTCACTTGTTCCCAGAAAGAAAACAGTGACAAGCTATCAATAACCACACCAGAGAACTGCATTACTGATTTCCAATCCCAGTTGTCCTGCAAGGATCCCAGGGAACACTACATCCTGGTAAGTTTTATCTCCTCACTCCTCTGTGCATGGGTACCAGGGAGGGAGTTCACTGCATTACAGCAACATGAGCCATTCACCCCTGTATTCCTACGGGAGTCAAACCTACCTGCTGTATGGGAGTGTACCTAACCGTGTGGGAATAGTCATAGTTGTCAATGATATCCAGATCTGTCACCACCTCTCCCGGCACTGGGCTGCTGAACTGCACATCCAACGGTGCTTTTCCTGCTCCCTTGGTGAACACAGTGAAGTGTGTTGGCTTCCCGTTTTCCACGCCTGAAGAAAAATGTTAATTCTAATTTATGCAGAGCTCGCACACAGAAACTCTTCCCAAGAAGCACTCGATACCTATAAAGCCCAGTCAAGCAAAATGCCAAGGGAAGAGAGTCATTTCCAGTCGCCTGGCACCCCATCCAGCTGTATCCAGCACTGCATCGTGCATCCCAGCAATGCTCAGCCCGGCAGTGGCTACCCCACAACAACCCCTCATGGGCCAGCACTGGCCACACCACCTCAACCCAGGTCTCACCAGTTTTGCTCAGCCCAGGTCCTTCAGCTTTCACTTTGCTGGCATCATGCGAGGGGTCCACTTTAACCCTGAATGGGCTGGCAGGAATTTCCTGCAACAGAAACACAGCTCTAAACATGACCAGGTCACTCTTCGCTAGACCAAACCAGACAGATAATAATTTTAAGAAACTTCTGCTTTAATTCCACCACCACCTTGAGTAAAATTTCACCCTGCTTCAGCACTCTGCTCTGCCTTAAGCAGTATCATTCAAATTCTAGAGCAAAGTTAACAGCTGGATGGTTTGCAGGGGCCTCTCCCCCTTCTTTTCTTTAAGGAAAACTTACTCTCCGTGGAAAGTCACTTAGGTTTTCTCTCCTTTAGAAAGTAGCTTCTGCCAACCCCTCTCATTTGTGTACCTTATGAAGTACTACAAGAGTGTTTTTACAAACAGTGATCAGACAAGGTGCACATAAGCCAGAACGGAAGGAGCCAGCTTAAGCCACCACAGTCAGCTGGAGTGGCAAGTGCTCGGTGATCAAGGAGCAGATAAACAGAATCGAGAAACATCAGGCTGTAAAACAAAGATTACAAACCTGTCCTGCAAAAAGCACTTTAATAGTGTAGCGCCCAGCAGCAGGCGGCGCGTATTTCACTGTGAACGTATCATTAGCATTGTGGATGATGTCGAAATCTATGTCTTCTTCCTCATCGCTAACCACACGAGCATCACACTTAATTCCAACGCTGACATCACCTAGGAAAAGCAAATGAGATTTTGCTATCAGACAGTACAGACGATGCTAACCAAACAGCCAGCACGTTCACATTTCCAGTGGTTGCTCAAGTCACCTCGTTAATTGATGCAGCAGATCACATCACAATTCACTGTTATGTTCTGCTACCCAAGGTTTTTCCAGGAAAAAAGGAAAATCAGCATGAAGCAGTACCATAACCCCCCACCACGCGTGTGGTTCTGATACCACAGCAACAGCCCAGCCTGCCTTTACCTTCCCCCGCATCCGTGCAGTCAACAGTGAAGTGGGTCGGCTCGTTCGCCTTCAGACCAGTTCTGTCCACACCAGGACCAAACACTTTCACTTTCTGAGGATGACTCCCTTGACCTATAATGACCTACATGGATTCACAAGGGTCAGAATTACACATTTGTGTCACGCTCCAGATCACAGCTAAGTCTGAGCATTACTTGGCCAATTACTAATTGCCCCAGATCTCCCAGGCTGCAGCTGGACTCACAAGACACTTCCAACTTGTGAGTTTGTAAATGCAGAAAGCTTTTTTTCAAGTGGATAGGTTCCTAAAAAAGGCAGCAGAAGGGCAGATGTCCTTGAAATTCACAGGAGGGTTTTATTATCCTAGTTGTAACAACAAGAAGTTGTGAGCATGAACATCCTACTTAGCTACAACCAGTAATATCCATCTCTGTACTTACCCTAAATGGGCTATTGGGCACATTGGCTCCTCCCCAGACAACAGAAATTGTATGTTTGATTGGTTTAACTGGCACATAGGAACAGACAAACACACCGTCAGGCTTGCTCTTTATCTGGATATCAATGGGGTTTCCTTCTCCATCCTAAAAAGCAGCAATACAAGCAGAAGGTTCAGGTACTTTAAAAGTATTTGTATTATTTGAACAGCCGACGACTGTTCAAAAATGTGGGTTCTTTTCCAGAACTGCAGCTCAGAAATGCTGAAGAGACATGCAAATTACACTCCTGTAAGTCCTCCTCATCTAGCACTCACTTATTTCTAACACCATTCCACAAGACATATTTTAACAAGCTTGCCCGAGATTCACAGGTTCAGAGACACTTTGGGTGCTTCCAAATGACAGCTCCAGGAAATTACAGCTTGCTTTGCTCAGGAGACTCCAAGTGAAGAAGCAAAGCCATGTATTTCATATGCCAGGGAGAAGTCACCTAGTCTTGAGTTGGTTTTGCTGCCTGACTGCATTACACAGATCAAAGCACAGAGCTTTGGGAGAATTACACATGCCCAGAATTAAGTGATGTGTAAGTGAGCAGAAATACTTAAGGCATTTTTCTCAACAGTATTAAACACCTTTTGCTAAAGTTTCACATAACTGCCTTTGGCTTTTTACCTGTGCATACATCTTCAGAGGCGCTTTCCCAGCATCCTTGGTTTCAATTGTAAACTCAGCAGGATTGTTCACTATACAGCCTGTCCTCTCCAGGCCTGGGCCATAAGCCTTCACCTAAAAAACACACCTAAAGAGTCTCAGCTTGCAGTTCAGAAAGAGAAGCAAAAGTAAGTGATCTTTTTCTAAAGACCTTCCTCTTCCCACAGAACCCATGAAGCATGGGATGCAAGTACAGGCTAGTGTGAAAGTTAAGAATTTGGACTAATTCAGCAAGTTTTCATTACATTACATCAGAACCACAACAGCATTATTAGAAAAAGCTGAGCATACAAAAATTATTATAGAAATAATAATAAATAGTTTAAAAAAATATAGAAAAATTATTATAGAAAAACATTAGAAAAACCTGGAGCACAGGAGGTTCAATGTGAACATAAGGAAAAGCTTTTTTACTGCAAGGTTGACAGAACAGGCTGTCCAGAGAGGTTGTGGAGTGTCCTTCTCTGCAGACATTCAAAACCCGCCTGGACGTGTTCCTGTGTGACCTGGTCTGGGTGATCCTGCTCTGGCAGGGGTTGGACTGGATGAGCTTTTGACGGCCCTTCCAACTCCTAACAGTCTGTGATTCTGTGAATATCTGACTGGAGCACAGCAAATTCAGAGCTTTAAGCAGAGGCAGCTTAAGAGTCAAGTCTGTTACCAGAAGCCTTCAGAAACATCTCAAAACGTATCAAAGATGTGCTATGCCATGGGTGAGCTCCTATACACCACCTTATCTGGGTTGAAGTCTCCTGAAGCCGGTTGGATGAGGGCCATGAAAGGGCTGTCTTTTATGTCCTCATCATCGCACATGATGTGCACGGCATATTCACCGGGCTCTTTGGGCCAATACTTCACATCGCATGAGCCATCGTTTTTGTCATCACACTCAATTTTAGCCTGAGAAGGGCCTTCTATTGCGAAGCCTGAAAAAAGAACAAGTAGGTTCCTTGTGTTAGTTTTGTGGTGGCTGCTAATTTAACAGCATTTTCCCAAAATGCTTTTTATGAGCCACAGCCACAACTGATGCTCTGTCACCCTTCTTCAGCAATATAGGACAGAATCCATCATTCCCTTCTGGATCTCATCCAAAAAAACCACAGATTAACACTCCCCATCATACACATTCCTGTCTCTATGACTTGCCTTTGATACTCTGACATAAGTTTATATTTAGACCAGAATGTGTTACAGACTTCTTTCTCTACTGCTGGGAAAGCTATTTCTCATTAGTTCATTGCTAGCATTGCAATATATAAATATTTCCGGCAAACTAAGTGAAGTGACATACCAAGAGAGCCAACTTCTGTGCCAATGGACTCTACCATGAAATCAGCAGATTTGCCCACAATCCCCTCATGCAGTCCTGGCCCCCAGGCTCGCACTTTCTGAGGACCTGCTTCGTGACCCACTTGAACTTCAAAGGGGCTATGAGAGGAAAAGCAAAGCACAGGATTAGAAACGAGGACAGACACAGCATCCATAGCATCCATGTTTTTCCACAGGCATCGTAATGAGTTTTTACATCGGATTTCCCAAATTAACAGAAGCCATCATGTGGTGGCACAGTGCCCAGCGGACTGTCTTTCTAGCAGAGAGGTCATCCAACCCATCACGTGCTTGCATTTTGCACCACAAATCAAGTGTGAAATATCTGGCTTGTGCTGCTGGCTGTAGCCCTGGACACCAAAATAACAGATCTCTTTAAAAACTCACAACGAAATCTAAGCTGCGCGATCCACCAAATTTTATTACTTTTTGTATTCATCATTTTGGGTTTAGCAAGGCTGATGCAAATCACTCAAAGCTTTTCCAACATAAGCCACTGCAGCCTTAAAACAGGCCATAGGCAAACTGTCACAGCAACTTCTTGCTGTTAACTTTGTCAGAGCTTCTTCAAAGCCCATCAAGTACACAACCCACCAAAGGGCAAAATCTCCAAAAAAGTTACTTCCAACTCACCTTTTTGGGATGTTGTGCCCTCCCCATGTAATCGTGACAACGTACTTCCCTGGGGTAGCTGGATAATATTCAAAGGCATACACACCATCCATAAAGCCTTTTTGTTTCACCAGCTCCTCCAAGCCCTCTGTTGAAAGATCAGTTCAGCATTAAACTTAACAGCTTCCATCCTGCCTTCAATTACTCAGACAAGTTCATGTTTTCTAGTATTTATTTTAGCTTGCAAGAATAAATTTCTTCCACCAGAGAAAAAAAGGTCAGGTTATAGGGGAAGTTAGTTCTAGTTGCCCTCTAGGACAAAGACAGCAAACACTTCCAGAAGAAATACAGCAGAAAGTATTTTAAGTTACCAGACTTAATAGGTTCCCTTATGTTTTATTTTCTTAGTCTGCAGTATGATGCATGTCATATGTTAAAACAAAAAAGCTTAACATTTGTCAGACTTTGCAACCACAAGCATGCAGGGAATGCCTATTTTTCATTTTCTTCAAGATGAAGAATTTAGAGAGAAAAGCTTAATACGCTAAAATTTACATCGATACGTCTGTTGTTTTTCCACCCTGCACCCGCACTGAGCCACACAGTTGGGGCACTGTGCATGTGGAGGAGGTGAAGGCAACACAATGCACCTTTTAATGCCGTCCCAGCCGGGCGGAGGTGAGCGGCTCACGAGCACAGCAGCTCCCTGAGAGCATCCTGAGAGCTGCAGCCCCCCCACCACCACTGCAAGCAGCCCCAGGAGCTCGCCACAAGCCAGCGGCCACTGGTGCTCCCACTGCCCCAGCCTGCTGTGATCGGGACAGAGGGACACAGCAAATGACCTGGGGATGGATCCTGGCAGAAGGGCTTCATGTCAGCCTACAGGTTCCCTCAACCCCTGGTCATGGGCCCGAGCACCCAGTGCAGCCTAGAGTGCTGCTCTGAGCCTTTCCTAGCTTCACAGGAGCAGGATTTCCACCCTGCCAGAGACCCTGGAGCGTGACTTGCTCCCACAGATCAGATGAAGATGCAAAGTGAACTCATAAAGCTTGGAGGCCACAGCAGGCAGGCTGATGGATTTTTTGTTTTACTAACCAATATGCATTAAAATGGAGAAACCTAAAAACACATGTAACCTCACCCAACCCTGTAGATTGAAGCCTTCACTCTAGACACAGAGCTCCAGAAAACCTTTCTGAAATGTGTTAGTTGTGGTGGGATTTTTTTGTTCCGTTTTGGTTGGTTGGTTTTGTTTAATGGGTTTTTTTAAATGGGGATAAAATTCCTATCAGTTCTATCAGGCCACCATTTCCTTACTGCTCTTGCACAGTCTCCACTTCTCCTCTTTCCCCAAAATGCATCCACAGCACCAATTCACTCCAGCACTTACTCGGTCCCTTTATAGTGACTCCGAGATCTCCGCTCCCCGCTGCTCTCGTATCAACCTTGAAGTCAGCCGTTTCCCTCATGCGGACGCCCTTGGGCTGCAGACCTCTGCCGGTGGCACGACACGCATTCGGGTTGCAGGCTGCAAGGGAATTTCAGACATCAATACACCCTTTGAGACTCAACATACATGTAGCCCAGCCAGCCTGGAACAACCTTTAGTTTAATGTTGACTCAGGACAACCACAGCTCAGCTTTCGGCATACGTTTTAACATTCCAGCATTAAGGCAGACAGACATGGAGTCTGCCCTGCTGTTGCCTATGTCCTATGGCTTTTGGGCAGTAGTGTTTGGTGCAGCCAAGCTGCACTGACCCGCTATAAGGACCGTTTTTTAGAATTAAAGCTCTGTTGCTTTCCAATTTGATGCTAGTTATCAGTACAAGAACTATCACGTACAGATATTCACCGTACTAGGCACAATCTTCTTGATGCCTTTCGCATTGAGAGGAATGCTGCAGTGTGGGGTGAAGTTCCCAACTGCAGATAAGCCCCAGTGAACAGTATTACTGTGCTGTGCTTTCAGAGGCACATGACTGGAATAGCTGCTACCTGCAGAGACGAGTTCTGCATGTGTGCTTCGTTAAGAGATGTCACGTCTAAACCCCATTTGTCACAGTTCACACTTTCAGAAGCAAAGCCATTGAGCCCTCTGCAGACCAAAGCAGCCGTGGGTCGGGGCAGTAGGCTCAGTATGGCTGAGCTTGAGCTTATGCTTGACCCCTTTACTCCAAGCACTTCTCCAGGCCTGCAGAGTGGCTGTGTAAATAAGCTAATGCGTACTTAAGAACAGTTTTGTTACACAATCCCAGCTATCATGTGGTCTTCAACTCCAGAGACTTGAAGGGTCTGTAGAGACTTACAAATAACCACAGCTCCCCAGCAGTGTAATCCCGACATGCATTTCCCCAAAAGATGCCGTGCTTGCAGCAGGAGCACAAGTCTGCCAAGCAGCTCTTTAGTTTTTCACTCATTTCAAAAGCTGACAAGTTTTACCCTCACCCCTGCAGCAGCCAACATCGCTCCACCTCCTGCACTGGACAGTGTCAGCAAAGGTCACATGCCATCTGCTAGCTCCAAAACCTCGGCGGGAGCACAGGGAAGCATGCCTAACGTGAAGTGGGGGCGGCTCGCAGAGCTCTCACGCAGCCGAGTCAGGCAGCTTGTAGGGAAGCCAGTTTCACTGACGGGGGTCTCACACCGCTTCACTTTGCTTGTGGCTTTTCTCCCACACCCCAAACAAAACCAAAACCCCTTTTGGCCAGGACAAGCTGCAGGCTAGAAGCTTACGAAAAGCAAACATGACGGAGCATCCTGCACACCTCTTACCAACTATGAAGCCATTAGCAGTGAAGTCCAAAATTCCACAAATGGAGGGTAGCTCAGGAGAGATGAGCAGAGATCTAAAAAGCGTAGGAGCACGTCAGGATGGAACAGAAAGCAAGTTAGGTGTCAGTTAAGGAGGAAAACAGTAAATATAGTCACCTGAGGAACAAAGGTGGAAAACAGCAAGACACTGCATAGCTGCATAAAATACTTCAAAAAAATACAAAGCGCAGCTTAACGTTTGGAGGTCTAGGCAGAAAGGAAAATCTAGCAACAAAAGCTGCATTACTGTTAGAGAGCACTGTTTTACCCTGTCAATGCCCAGGTGACTCACTGAATCAGGTCTAAGATACTGAAAGGTACAGAGAAAGTTCAAGGCAAGATTCAAACACATTCTGTAATTACATCCCAGGTGAAATCTACATTTAGGTGCATTTTTAAAAAGCATACCCTCTCCAATGAGAACAGTGCAAGGAGTTTTAGGAATTGCCTCCCCAGCAAAAGTCACTTTGACAATGTGAGGACCAGCTTGAACAGGCTTGTAGGTGCAGCGGTAGACTTGGTTGCCTTTGTCTTCTACTACAACTTCAGCAATGCTTCTCCCCTGAGGATCCTCCACTTCCACGTTCACGTCACCCACACCAGCACCTGCAAAGAAAAAGAGCCCAGCTGAGCCTTGGTTCCCCCACAGCAACACACACTGCATTTAGGGCCCCAGCCAGCTATCCCCTGCTATCAGCTCTAGGCACAGCCTAAACATTCAGCTTCTGCTGACAGCAACCAGACATTCAAGTGAGGAGGGGACAAGACAGGATGGTCCCATCCCCATGAAGCCATTAAGCTGGCAGAGCTTTGCTGCTCAACCCACAGGGTTTCACACCAGCATTACAGCACTGAACACACACACACAGCCTGGTTACCCTACTGCGACCACCCTGTAGCAGCTCTATCACAGACTGGTCCACAACTTCACCAGTCAGTTCAATCTCTCAATCTTTGAAGAGGTTTACATTGACAGCTCAGACAACGTGCACGTTGGTCTGGACAAGGATCCCTCTCTCCTGGACTATACGTACCCACTTTTGTTCAGACACCTGCTCCTCTCACATTTTATTCAACTCACCATGCAACAAGAACAGTTTTCCAGCCACTGTCAGAGGCCAGACATGTCTTTACATGATTCAGGCCACTCCCTCTCCCAATTAGAGGCTGAGCATAACACTTCCCCTCACTATAACCACATTTAATTTTATTTCTAAGCACCCTCAGGCAGAGGGCAATTTAAAATATGCTACTCAGCATATTTCAGTGTTTAAATACTTCAAGTAACAGCTCTAAGTAGTTTCGCATTGTTCTAAATGAATTAGCATTTGCAGCATCTTTTTGACTCACTTCTCTAGGCTACAGCATTGGCCTAGTGGCAGGCAACAAGCCACATGATGGAGATGCCCTAATGAAGATAGTAGCCCTCCAATAAATACAAGAGAGGCTGAAACCAGTTCATCACTGAAGTATGAACTCAAAGTAGCACTGCAGCAGGTTCTTTCTGTAAAACTAAATTCAGAACACACTACGCGTTTACAGTTTACTCACAGTTCATCCTTCAGAGGTGGGCATTTCACACTCCTGTTTAAAATGAGTTGGGGGAAGAAGCCAGCCAGGAACTTGGCTGCTGCCATTCAGCAAGGTCATGGCAAATTTCTGAGTAATGCCTTAGCACCTTCTTGCCCCAGCTCAGCTCCAGACTTCAAATGTTTCATACACAGCTGAAGCCTTCAGAGCTGCTTGGCTACTATTTCACCCCTACACTTGATGGGGCTGCAAATCCTCATCCATTTTTCAGTGGCTTAGGTTCTCCTCACGCTTGAGGAAGCCACAGGATTTAGGCACTCATTCATCCTGCTTACCTGCTGTGTAGAGGTCAAAGTAGGTAGGCTTGTTGGCAATGTTCCCTGTTGCCTCCAGTCCTGGTCCCTTTGCTGTTACTTTGCTCGCATCTCCCTGGGCTTTGTCAACATTCACTTCAAATGGGCTCTTTGAGATGTGCTGCCCAGCAAACAGGACCGAAACCTAGAGACAGACCCACCAGGCAGAGGCAGAGCTCAGTGTCACTATCGCGTAGCCGAGCAAAGGGTGAAGCACCTGCACTCCTAGCGCAGAGTCTATGCCTCAGAGATGAGAGAAACCATCCATCCCACAACCTTCATCCTGTCCACGCAGTGTAACTGCTCGGCCAACTCCTTAAAGTGCTACACATCATGGGGCCAGCCCCACCAGTGAGGATGCTTGAATCTGGATGTGCCAATAAAAGGGAGATGACCATCCAGCAACGAAGCGGCAGCAGAAGTTGCAGTTACTGTTCCAGGCTGGCTGTGGGGACCAGCCACTCAGGCAGCTGCCAAGCAATGGGATCACCCATCATAAACCTGCTTCTGCAGGCACATGTGTGGGGAAACCTTCTCTGCAAAACCCCTATGGCAGACAATATCAGCAGCAAAGAAACACCTTACAGAAACAAACTGGTACTTTACTCTGTGACTCTGATAATCCACAAAACCAGCTTCATGAGCTGCAAGAAGTGGCCCCATGTGAGAGGAGAGCCAGCTGTAGCACTTGATACCCAAATGCCCATGCACTTTCTCCCAACACACCCCCTCTTCCTCCTTGAAGAGGGTGCAGCCCAATAGCCCAGACTGAGGACCGAGGCCACATCAGGTTACCTTTTCTTCAGGATGCCCGGAGTGGCTGTGACACTGTCACTAAAGAGGCAGTCCTCAGGGGCTCACATTAACAACCAGTGGAGCAGCTCACTTAGTGAAAGAGCACTGGTTACTGACACCCAACCTACCTTGTGAGGTCCAGTAACCCTTGGCACATACTGAACTGAATAGGTCTTGTTTTTGTCACTGGATGGCGTTATCTTTGCCTAGAACAGAAAATACATCCACTGTTGAGTCTTGCCAACTCACACCAGCCTAAGACTTTTCTGGGAGCACTTGATACTGCAAACTATCTCCAGAGTCTGCAATATCAGTGACGTGTTACTATGGGAGCAGGGGTACTTGCTACCTCCTTTTCTCATGTGGAAAAAAACCCCTTGAATTTGTCTTTACATGAGATGAAGCAAGGTACCACCTCCCCACTCCAGCCCTCTTCCTTGCCGTTAATTGCTCTACTACAGCATGCCAAAACTGAGGAGACGTTAATTCCAACATACAGCTGTATTTTTCTGGAATGTTGTAACATGATCAAGTGGAGCACTTGGACGAGAAGTTTCTATAAACATTAAAACCAGCATTTTAGCTTAAAATGATTCATGGTATCTAAATAGCTGCTTTAGCCATTCTTGCAGAATGAGTAAGGGCATACAGTAATTTAGTGATGTGTGTTATCTAAAAATGTGTCAGAATGTACTTGGCCAGTCAAGCTAAAGCACCACAACTACTGGACACTGCAGTTGTGTTGCTTAGTTGCAGACAGTGAAGTTTTTTTCAAGTTCATCCAAAAAGGCAATTATGAGAAAAAGCTTGAGGCTTGCACTTTTGATAGATGGTATTTTGCAACTTCTTTTTAGATTACTTATCTGTTAAGACCTCACTTGTGAAAGATTAAGGTTACTGCAAAAACTTGGGGCTCAGACCAGCTTTACTTTTCCACACAAAACATTTAACATACATACCTCCTCTCTGTTTCCTTCTGGATCCTCTATGAAGACCATCAGCTCTCCCTGCCCAGCACTGATGGTGTCTACTGTGAAGATGGCAGGCTGCTTCACCATGTTCCCATGAGGCTCAACCCCTGCAAGGCAGAGCAGCACATGAGCTGTTGCTACAAACCCCAAAAGGTAGAGCAGAGACTACCCACAAGATGTCCAATCTGTCCTCCCTCATGAGCTCCCCAGCACCAGCTTCCCCTGGCCACTGCTTGACATCTGGACTGCTGTCCAGAACATCATGCCCACAAAAACCCTCCTTTTATAACACAACTGTTTTTAAAAATTGGTTGAATCATTGGCACTCAGCTTATCATAGCATCTCCAGCTGAGTCAGAAACCCAACTGGCACTTGGGCTTGGGTGAAAGGCAAGTTACCCCAATTGCCTGAACATCATGAGGGTGATGCCCACAGCTGGTGAGTGCCCAGCAGCTCAGCGCTGCCACTGACAGCGAAGGGGCTGTGGCTGCTCTTTAGGAGCTGCTCTGCTTCACGTAGCGAAATGCTGTGATGGTGTTGCACTGCAAGAAAGGCAGCCAGGGAGGCAGGAGAGAAATTTCATGAAGTCTTTTGGTAAAGATATTACCCTAGAGCCAAGGGTGAAAGACTTATCTGAGCAAGGCAGTTCATACCCATAATGTCCCATTTTACTCTGCTTTCAGAACTCAGCTGTACAGACACTGCTCAGATTTATTACTCTTTGAAAGCTGCTCAAACTGCTTTACCAGAGTGAACACTGTACAAACAGTACACAAGAACCCCTTGAAGCCACAAAAATCCTGCATTTCAGTGCCACTTTCATTTACTTTATAATCAGTTTCCTTATTCCTCAGCGCAGGACTTGCTACAGCACGCATTTCCCAGCAGGGTTTCATCCTCCCCCTACGCTCAGCCCCAGGTCACGACACCTCTCATGGTGGTGTCAGACTGAGTGGGTGGAAGAACTTCCCAAAGTTGCTGGTTCCAGACTAGCCCAAACATATATACCCTTCCTTCCAAGGGAATTACTCCTTGCCTTATTCATAAAACCATGGGCACTGCTTCTCCATAGGACAATTAGTGGAAAGTGCAATGTCTGACAGATTATAAAGGAAGTGGTTGTGAACAACAGAATTCCTGAACTTGTTTATCCTCAGAAAACAATAACTTGAGCAGTGCAAGGAAGATCATGTTTTTACTAGGAAATCTGAGCATTCTGATAAGGTGTTAACAATTGACATATTTGTTCTTTCAAACTAAGCCCTAGATTATCGTCTAGTTCAAACAGCTGTAAATTCTCCCTGCGTATCTTCTGTCCGCTGCACAAACATTATGGTATTCGAGTAAAGCATCCATCCTTCTGCAAGCACAACAAGAAGGATTCCTTATCCTCAGAAGACAGCTCCAGCCAGGACAGCGCTCATCATAGCACCTTCCTCGCCCACATTCAATCTTCTGTATTTTATTCTCTTCTCAGAGATCTGCTTTGGCTGGGTAAACGAGAACTCATAGTGCATCAGTGATGATCTGCACAACCGTGTACACCACCTCTGCTGTACACTCCGTTTTGGCAATTAATTTCAGGGAAAATATCCATCTTTCAAGAAGAGCTTTATAATTTCCATTACAGTAGCTCCAGAGCACAGTATGCACAGTAGACAGCAAAATAATTCCAGAGTTTGAAGGAATAAAAGCATGACTAAAGGCAGACGTGACAGATTGAGGCATGCTGATCAGTCATTTACACATACATTTGGGATCTCACAAACATGTATATGTATGGTAGTCTGCTGCGGGAGGGGCACCAACGAAGGACGTAAAACCCAAGTAGGGCAAGTACTAAACCCACTTCTGACTATAGTTTCCCTGTCCATTCATTCCACTGGTTAAGTTTCAATGGAAAATCAGGTTAAAAAAAAAAGGAGAACTCTTGTTTCTTTCAATTACACTCTTGTACACCCAGTTCTGAAAACCACTAACTCTAAAAATCTTCAAGGACCACAGCTGGCCCCAGATCCTAAAAAGAGATGGAACAGCGAACAAAGTGTGCTACATACCAAGCACATTAAAGGTAAAAATCTGTCACTTGTTTAGCTGTGATTGTGTTCCAATCTAGAGTAGAACCACATCAAAAGCTACAGGAATTATCCATTTAAAAAGTAAGTTAAAAATATAAATGCCTATGTAGATCTACAGTTATATAAACATCTATGGACAAATCCATCCAATTAGCAAATACAGCTCTTAACAATAAACTCTCGGTACTACTAAATGTTTGAAGGGTTACCAGCCCCGCTTTGTGCATGTGCAAAGTATTCACACCTACCGATCAATTCAAATACCTTATTTAGAATTAGCCAACCCTAATACGCATCTGCCAGCAAGCCTGGGAAACTGGAGACTGCCTGTACAGAGAGCCTGGTCAGAGACACAGACAGATTTAAAGAGGTTTCTTCTCTTCAGATGAGTGCTTTATCACGAGAAGCATTCACGGTGAGATCCGTGACCGACAGCAGCACTACTGAGAGCTTCAGTTTCCCACCAAGGCTGTTTCAGCCCCGTATCACGCTACTTCTTCCAGCTGTGGACTGCAAGGCTGGCAGCTTGCAAAACAGGTTCAGAGACTTGGGGGAATTTACATGTTAGAACTAGGAGTGTCTTTTGGACTATATCCACGTATTTCTGAAACTAGGCACCACACCAAGAGTATACAAGTGAAACTTTGAAGTCAGTTACAGTAGGTCTGGAGTTCAACATCAGCAAAAAGCCCCACCCAGCTTTCTGAAGAGTTAAACGCTCTGTGCAGCTTAAGCTTTCTGAGTCCTTACCTCTGCCGTAAGCCCTTGCTTTCTTTGGATTCAGTTTGGGTTTTAAAGGAGCTCCTGGTTTCAGCTTGGCTTTGGGGAACTGGGACAGGTATGTCATTACAGAGTGCTCATCCACATCGGGGTGGATAATTTCTTCAGGGGTAATAACCTGAAAGACAGCACAATTAAGTATCAGTGCTTGGTTACCACATGTCAACACAGAAACAGAGCTTCAACAGAGTCCTACGTTTCAGAATTCCCGCATGCTAATGTGATTTCTTAAATTTAGTTCCTTTGATATACACATCATTTATCATCTCATATCAACAAAATCAAGAAGCTCATTATGGTCCCAACATGGTTTGCAGGCTTTTTGTGCCTTGACTACTAGGGGCTCCCAGGCGACTCTGACAAACTAAACAGTAGCAAGACAAGACAACGGCAGCTATGTTTCCCCTGAAAAGCAACACGGGGATAACTGAAACTGAAAGAATTTGGAATTCATAATCTTCTGTGCTACAGCTCTGAACTGCAGTGCTTGCAAAGGGAAACTTGTGACCAGTCTCTTCTGCTCCCACAATGCAAGTTGCTTTGACAGCTTCAGAGACTTCAGCACTTTTGTCCACCCTTACCAGTGTGAAAACAACCTGGTTTACAAATATGCTGTTCTCTGTGTGAAAGTAATCTTTGCAGGTGATTTCCTAACCCAGGGAGTTTTTCTTCTGTGGAATTCAATGCGGCAAAACAGACTCACTCCAGCGCTGCACAGGCACCTTCTCCCCTACCCCACATGCTGCAACACCAGCGGTCTTCAGCAGAGACACCTACACAGAGTCTTACAACCAGAGCTCCAGAACATAATAGCGTGTTTCATTATAATTTTCCCTTTTTCAGGCAATTTCCCATGAGTAAACTGAAACTTCTGGAAGCATCCAAGCAACTTCGTTTGCTTTCCTCAATCAAAATTCAAGCCAGTTGCAAGCACAGAGCTAACCACCATGTGCCCCAAGGCAGTCTGCAGAGCCTTACCTGCGGCACTCCTAACCAGTCATCTGCCTGCTGCATGGCTTCCCGAGCATTGTCCACAGGTTTCTTCGGGTCCCAGGTCTCCCAGTCCGGGCACAGGCCTGCAAGAACATGTCAGTGTTAGGTGTTACCTGCAGAGCAGCTTCCCTAGCTGAAGGAACCAAGTACAAACCCCAGAGCCACTTGCGTTAAGCTGCTATACAGAAGGACATCCAGGGTTTTGCAGAAGTAACCAAAACAAGGTGAGCGCATGCTGCTCACTGAAAATGCTTCTGAGACAACCACCAGCATCTCCACAGGCCCTTATGGCACAGAGGGCAACAGTGGGTTCAGAGAGACTCCCACCCACCTTGCCTACCAACAAACAGGACGTATAGCTTTACAAGCAGCCACGCAACCACACTGCTTTAAATTTAAGCCGGGCAAGACACCCTCCAAATTCAGCATGAATACATCTACCCATCATTTATGTTTCACTGGCCCTCCTGCAGCAAATTTGGAAAAGTTCAGCTACTTGCATTAGATGAACACCAGCAATCGCACTAGCAAGGCTGCTTTACAAGAAGGTGAGGAAACTGTGCCTTTTTCACACTTCATCACATTACTCTCCTTAAGCAGCACAGCTTGAGCTTGCTAAACACTGAAGTTTCAGGTAGTGCGCGGCTTCTGGCTGCTCCATGCTCCCTCTGCAATCCTATTTTGGGAGAACACATGAAGCCTCCTACTGCGCCTTGAAGTTGAAAGGTTGTTGGCACTTGTTGTGGGAACAAGTCCTGCTTGCATTTAGGAGCCAGCATTTGCGCCTTTGTCCCTTGCACCCAATACAAAGCTCAGACGTGGCGCCTCCAATAATGCAATCACACATTCTGCTTTAGGCCAGTATTTCTCTTCGCCAAGTCATTTACAACTCGCTGCTTCCCACAGCTGGCCTCTTTGGAGACAGGTTTTCTTGAACACATCACTCCCATCTCCAGCTTAGCAGTGAAAACCTCCTCCCATAGGAACAGCAGAGCAGCCACGAGGACAGCGAGCAAGGAAAACCCTGACCATCAGAGCAAAGGACTTACCAGGAGCACAGCTGTCGACAAGAGCCCCCAGCGCTTTGCCATCCTGCCAGTTTTGATTGAAGTTCGTGATGGGCAAGTAAGGGATTTTGTTCTGGATCCAGCCCAGCAGCCTCTGCTTAGGGGTCTGTTTCTTTGCATCATCATCACCTTCATCTTCCCACACTGGCATGGAAATGGAGTAGTGGAGGATAAGGGTCCATATCAGACCAAGGATCAACTTCAAGTTTCCATCAACTATGGCTTTACTATCTGGAAGACAAAAGACATACATCTGATTATTTCCCACCCTAAAGGAAAAATACATATTTCTAAAATACTGTGCCTGCACTCGTGCCCAGGTGATCAGGGACAGGAGAAGCAGCTCAGGCCACTGCAGGCACTTGTTCAGGCAGAGACATTGTTCTTCATGATCTGCATTAGACAGGAGGAGACATAGGGGTCCAAAGACTCAGTGCTCTCCAAGGGTGCTGTGACTTGCCCTGGAAGCTTTACAAGGTTAAGCTTAGGAGAATCTGCAGCTTTAGATCTCTGGTATTTTGCATTTGGATGATAACTGCAACCTGGTGTTTTTAACAGCATTTGTATCTTATGAAAGAGGCTAAACAGAATGCGATAGTGTTTACAAAAACAGCATCCCAACAGGGGCAGAATACCCCAGGGCATACCTAAAGCATCATTTAGGAAGCTGCATGTATATACACAAACGCACAGATCCACCAATAGTAGCAATAAAGTGCTATACAATGAAGTCCAGTAAAGCCAGAGTTTGGAATTGGAACAAAGTCTGGATATATCGCGACCTGGGTACAAATTACAAAGGGGGCAGAGGAGGACCATCAGGCATCCCTCACACCATCACGCTCCTGCCTGCCCAAAAAGTCTTCCCTTCACGCTACAAACTAAGAGTTAGAAGAAAAGGAAAAGCTAGCTCTGGCTTTTCCACGTTATGTTCTAGCCTAGCAAAAATTTATCACCACAGCGGCCACACCGCAGTTCTACTTGAAGACAAAGCCTGCAGCCAAGTTTAAGGCTGCCGGGTATCAAGATCAGATTGTCATAAGCTGCTGCTGAAGGGGCAGGATAGTTTTCTGCAGTTTGGCCTTATGAAGTGACCTCTACAGTTCTGTGAATACTCTTGCAATTTACTTTGGTTTTAGTGAGTCACGGATTGGATGCACTCCCTCTGAGCCTCTAGTTGCTACTCAGGTTGTATTGTATTGTATGTATCTGTAACAGCTCCAGTTTGCCCAAGCTCACCCAAACCAGGGCTCTTCTGCAATGTTTTGGGATGCCCTCAGTCTGACTGATCCTTTCATTCACAGCACCGTGTTACAGCAGAGCATTTTTCTGTTCTTTCCTCCATTTCAGTGAAAACTGTTACAGAAACCCGTTTTCAGTCAGCAGACAGTACAAGCAACCTGGAAGCTTTCATCTGCTCTCCAGCTCCTGGAGCAGATGCTGGAATAAAGACAACCAGAGCAGTATAAACTCACTTTCATGTCAGCAGAATAACTGTACAGGGATCTTATTGAGTCCAGGCTAGGAAAAGGAAAGCGTTGACTACTTTGATGACCTTCTCCAGTTCAAATTCAGAGTATTTAGAGGTAGAGCGCTCCAAGCTGAGCCTCACCATGCCAAATAACCTCTGGGCATGCTTTGCTCACTCCAGCTACAGAGACCACAGCAGCAACCCAATACCATCTTATTAATGCAAAAAGATCCCCTGACTTTCAAAGCAAGTGATTGTACAGAACAGCGACCAAGAGCAGCAAGCACCAGCACGTCCCCTTTAACCCAAGGCTCAGGCAGTGGTTAATATTTACGCAGTTTCACAATAGGGCAGTATGTCCAGAACAGATAATACTGTAACTTCAGACCTTGAATGGTGTTTGGCCTTTCTAGATAGTTAACATCTGGTTTGTACTCAGATTTTATTTGTATTTTAATTTTTTTAACATTAGTTTTGACTAATCTTACAGGATTATGATAAGCTTCTGCCACTTGACTGCTGATTCCACATCCAGTCTGAGATATACAACAGATAGCTATGAGGTGATTAAGCCCCACTGGGTTTTAATTACAGGTTAGAAGGTAAAAGTCTGCATCATATAAGTAGTGTGTTTCCTAGCAACAAATAAACAGTCCCTGTTGTTACTCATTTCCTCCTCCTTCCAGCTGAGCTGCAAACTGGTCAGCGGAGGGAAGATGCAACCTTACAACCTATTAGGGAAAGCTTTCTTGAAAGAAATCGTATCGGAGCAGAAGGAAGATCTGCACCTTACATGAGAGAGAGACCCCAACCCTGCTAGCAGGCTCACCAAGGCTGAGCTCCACAGGCTGAAATTAAGAGTTGGAGCGTCCAAAACCCAGCGAGGCCCCGCTGCCTGCTCGCTGCCTGTGCCTGCAGCATCTCCATCCCATGCTCTCACGCAGGACCATCCACTCACTGCAGAGCTGGAGCTTACCACCGGCCACTGCATCCCCACGCCAGAAACACCCCCAAGCTTCAGATCTATACCAACATTGGCATTTTTACCAGAGTGGACAGTGCAATGATTTAGCATGCTATGAGTAAGCTCGTTTCAGAAAGCCATCCAGCATTTCCAGGGAGGAAAGCCAGCAGGACAGAGTCACCTCAAGCACACTGCTACACACATGTTACCAGAGATAAAGAATGGCCCATTTCCTATGTACAGCACATAAATAATGTTGATATGCACATGAGCTGCGGTTACTGCAGCAACCGGGTGTGTGCTCAGAGCTTTCCCCAGCACCATCTCCGAGGGCACGGCTGAGCAGAGATGACAGGAAAAGGTCACCGTGGGAATGGGACAGCTCTTCCTCCCCAGGGCTGGTGCCATCCCTGCGACTGTGCTTCGTCAGCAAAGTCAGTGAGCTCTTACAGCCTCCCGGCTTCCTGACAGGCATAGGGATCTCATGAGGTAATTTTTTCCAAGTCTGCTTGTAGGAGGGCTTGTCTGCTTCCCATTTGGGGTGGAGGAGGAGGGAGGGAGAAGAAGAACTGGGCAGGACAGGAGATTTTATCAGCACCCAGCAGGGCCACCCGCGCACCCTTCCCACAGGCATCTGCTCCCAGCCATGGGGAATCCCACAAGCAGCTCAGCCCTGGCTCTCAGTCTCTGTCATGACATAAAAGGACCCTTTACGTTCAAGTAGCGACCAGAGTCCAGCCCAAAGCAGGCTTGGCTTCCAAGTGCTGGTGTAGAGCTCAGCCCCACCAGAGTGCTCAGCCTCTCTAGAACAGTCTCTGCTTTGGTGCTGCCTTTTTACTTAACTGACTAAAAACATTTAGTGCCTTCTCCTTGAGGTCTCTTGGGCATTGAGATGCAAGTGGCACTCAGAGAGACAAGCATCTGCTAACAGGTCCTGCACAAGGAGCACAGAGCTGGCCCAGAGAACCCTGAAACGCCTCTTAGCACAACAAATTTGCAGGCACCCCCCACCAGCTCCAAGTGCACACTGCCAGTATAACACAGCCAGATTTTTGGAATAGTGAAAAATGGGTTTCCAATGACACTTAAGCACCAACAACCATTACTGCAGGCACTGCCGCATTCTCCAGCTCAGCTGGCTTTCCACTGGATTCTCCCCATGCCCTGGTCTGCTTCAAGACACATTTTCTGGCTATAACAGGCTGGAAAACTGATTATATGAACAGCAGATCTTGCAACACTGCTTTCTTACTACGAACATTACTTTTAGGCATGCTTATTACTCACACAATCTATGCTTTGAAACTTTACAGTGCCTTTCAAGCTACGTTTCTCAATTACTCCTCTGGAGCTTACAGTAAATTTAGAGCACACTCATGGTCAGTGCAAAGGCCCAGCCCCTTAAGGATGCTCCTCCACCACTGGCAGCGTGAGCAGCACTATTTGGCTTTCAGCTTTGATGAATTAGGTAGACGGGAACAAACTGCCTGCTTTCAGCTGAAACAGAGAGCGCCCGCTTACTCCATGGCACCAGGCGAGTTTCCGCGGATTAAAGGAGCCCCCTCCACGCAGGCGACAGACGCCAATCGCCACCTCCCCGCAGCTCAGAGGAAGTGAGCTGTTGCACCTCATCCGCCAAGATAATTCAGCAGGGCTGAAAAAATTCTTTACGGCATCACTGGAGACAGCTTTAATGTAATCTTTTTTTGGAGATAGTGTGGTCGTCTGCGAAATTTACTTTATTCACATCATGATGCCTATGTTAACATTCACAATACGCACTTACCCACATACCAGAGTGCACTCGCTTACTGGTTCACTGCTTCACTGTACATGGCAGGAGGTGCACGGTCTGGAGATCAAAGTTCCTGCAGAGCTGAGTCATGCCTCCACACCGGCAGCAGAGGAGGATACCTGCTGATGGCCACTGGACTTGTACTTTCGAAGGACACATTTTTATGGGGAGCCCAGGCATAAAGCAGTAAACCAGAGTGCCACAGGACCCCTTGTCTGCCCCAGACCAGTACTTAGGAAGACTTCAGCTCAGATGGAAACACAGGCAACCAACTTTAGAGGTGCCATCTAGAACAGACAAAGGGTGATGGATCGGGGAGTTGTGGGGTTTTTTGTTGTTTTTTGTTGTTGTTTCTTCAGGTTTTTTTTAACTCAAGAGTTTTTGGGCTGTTACATACAAGTCCTGCTGATACTCAGCTGCAGACTCCAAATTTGTGAATGCTGTTAGATGACCACTTTTAGACAGCCTGCAAGCTGTCATGGCTACACATACGGTACAGAACCAGCACAAAGCAGAACCACTCGAGTTTAGCCTAGACAGGAACCTTCATTTACACCTACACCATTCAACATGCATTTTAACTTCAGTCTAAAGCACTTTCCTCCTCTAAGTGGACCCAAAGGCAATCCAGCGTGGACAAAACAGCTACAGCTGTAAAGCAGGATGCAGCCCTTGCTCAGCTGCACACAGGCAGGAGCCACCGTTGCCGAGAGGTCCTGGCATCAGGATGCAGCTCGGCAGGACCTGCACGCTGACGGCTGGGGAGAAGCCTGCCAAGGAGACTTAAGCTGTTCTGCAGAATCAACATCAGCGCTGAACAAGCGAGCGCTCACTCTTCTGTAAAAAAAAAAAAAAAAGCCTATATATAGCCTACAACATTAAGTTTTATGTAGGAGTATCCTGCTTCTTCGTCAGCTATTAGGATTTAAGTGGCTGCCTGGTAGAGTGAAGAGGAAAACAGACTGAACCAGAGATCGTTTGCTTCCCCCATCACACCTCTGAGTCTAGATTGTAATTCTTACCCTTTTATTATCCTATTAACTAAGTGGCAATCAGCCAAAAAAATGGGAGTATGGCAATTTCATAAGTCCATGGAACACACCTCCAGTCTCAGTCTTGAAAAGTAACTAAGTCTTAACTGCTCAAGCTGATTAATAATTGTTGCTCTATACTAAATATTAATGCGGTATTTTACACCTAAAGGAGCATGATATTAACAGTCTAAGTGCCAAGAAAGACGTGGAAAGTGCCAAGCCTTCAGCCAGCAGCATGAGTAGCCTGAGCCAGCAATGTGATCATCTCAAGACAAACGTGTGCCATTTCTACGGCTTGGGCCACCAAAAACTTCCCAACCCAGCCTACCAAGTGGAAAACCGCCAGCGCTGCACAGCTTGGTCCTCTGTAGCTGCACCTGCAGCTGCCCCAGGAGCAAGCACCAGAACTGAAACCTGGCATCCATTTGAGGCTTGCAAACTCACCTACTCCTCTACCTGCAGTGTATGGCTTGAACTACATAACCTTCAAAGCTCTTCAAAGCTAAATTATTCTACAGTTTAAAAAAAAAAAAATCCCACTGTTAACAAGTTTGTGACTGGCATCTTTTTCTCATGCACAAGCTGCTTTGCGTTCAGATGAAGTACAAGAATCCAGGCTGCAGCAAAGCTCCCTGAACCCTGCCCCACAGCAAAGCTGCGAGTCATTTTCTCTTGGACAATTAGTGGAAGCCAGATAAGCTACCGCAGCAGGCAGCTTCCTTACTAAATTCAGCTAGAAATACAGACTGTGCGAAGTCTTGTGAAACAAATGAAAGACTGAAAAAGCCAACTTCTGACTAGCAAATATTTTTATTGTTTTCTTTAAACAGCTTCTTGGCTGCAGCTGCAGTCAACACTGTTTGTTCACAGTCTGGGCAAAGCCATCTCAGTTTTGCTGTTGATTTTCACACGTGGAAGTTCTACCATGACCAGCACTGATCTTTGCATCCAGCTTTTTTAAAAAGTGGTCACCCTCTCCAGTCTTGATGTCATCCCTATTTAAAATTGTTTTATGGAGGAAGAACTGGAGATACGTGCTCCTCTCAACACCTCTTACTCCTTATTTCCAAACATGGAAGGAACTTTGTATAGCGCACAGAATTAATCTCAGTTATGGGTCATTTACGTAGAAACTGTAGGAATTTTAAATCCTGGTGTCTTGAAGTTTCTGACTATTTCCCCACCTCTAACTGTTCCTACCTACTGTTAAAGGATTATAGCAATTCGGGGACAGAAAAATTAAGCACTCATTACGGCTTAATCTTCTGCAACAGCGAAAACTCCACATCGAACCGAGAGCTCTGAAAGCGCGGCTCTGCACTTGGTGCATGACAGACAGAAGTATGCAGATGACATAGAGCTGAGCAAGCTGCCTAAGGAAATTCTTTGCTGAAGCATACAGTATGTGTTCACAGGCTTACCCTGCCTGCTAAAGACATTAGCAACATCCTCTGTAGGGATAATTCGTCTTTAAATCAATTACAGAGGTTCCTCTGTGCTCCGAGAACATACTGCAACCATTTCCTCCAGTGACCCTTAAGCCCAGGTTCACCTCGCAGCTCCCCTGGGCTCAGCGCATAGCTCGTCATCCAGCCGCACACAGCCAGCTCACCCCGCAGCAGCACAGGCTGTGCCCATTGCTCAGAGTTGGCACAGGACAGCTGAGCTCTGGCCAGCTCCGTGGATTCCTTGCTGTGACCTGCCAGCCTCCAACAGCACCACACTCCAGCCCCATCGCATTGCTGCTTCTCAGTGGCATTTACACTCGGTGTTGGGACTCATAGCAGAGCTGTTCCTCAGCATGCAGCTGAGGATATACCTGTGGGGTCTCAGTTCATCTCCTCCCAGCTCAGCTCCTGCACCATGCTGAGACAAGGTCAGTGGTTAGCTTCACTAATGAGCCCCAGGCATTCATTACCTGAGGAAGCATACCTTCAGGACGTGTAAGTGATACACCATGTACACAGCACATTCACTAAGCTTTTTACAAGGTGAGTTTTTCAGAGGAGGAATGCTGTGTCACTGAGGGCTGTAAGAACAGAGCATTCATCTGGGCACAGACAAAAGGATGAACAAAGTGCTGGTTTGTTTTGGGTTATTTTTCTGCAAGGGGACAGAAACCATTTTCTTCTATGCTTACCAGGGTGTCCAATTATTAGAAAAAAAAGACTCCTTTGTGACACTCATTGTGAGATACTAAACATTACAATTCAGAGTTATCAGTAGCTTTAACTGGATTTGAAACCATACAGATCAGTCAGAGAACTTCAGGCCACTATCACACCCATTGCCCTGTACTGTCTGCTGGTGCATGTTGGGCCTCTGGAAAGGATGTCTCATGAGGTGGAACAGGCAACTGTAAAAATAAGGTCGAATCCAGCCCTTTCAAGTGTAGGTTTGGCAAGAAAAAACAACAAAAAAAACATACAGACTTTTAATACAGAAAAGAATCAAAGTAGCGGAGCTCACAGGATTGAAATACAGATCAAAATAGCTCTACCCAACTTCTTAATGGGCAACTGGAGTCCACTTAAGTCTTACATCCAGAAGAGAAAGCCGTAACATGAAGCAAGTTTAAGCCAGTAGTGTAACAACAACAGCAACCAACCCAGCCTGTCCAAGAGTAAGTGGAAATCCAAGGTGGTCGGAAGGAGAAGACAAGAATTTAAAAATTAGGAATTGTTCAGGTGGGTGGGGAAAAAAGTCAAACTGTGTGTGGCTTAGGATCAAATTTCTTAATAGTTTCAGTCTGAATACATACCTAGGGTTTCTGTTGCCTTAAGAACCATATATCAAGTTAGGGATGTGAGAAGGTAAGTGTGTGGAACTGACATTCAAGGCAGGTGTCAGAGCACATCCAACTCCTGAAGCCAGTGCTCCCGGGGAGCATCTCCACCATGAGCACAAGGAGGGCTACACACTGCCCATATGGGATTAGCAGTGAGCAGGGACGCAGCAGAAGTGAAAGAGCTGCCATTCAGCTCTTCCAGCCTCAGTTGCTGCCAAGCAGGTCCCTGCTTACAGCTGCAGGACCATGGTGCAGATACCCAGCAAGCTATGTACAGGAATGCTGCGCTAATTATTTGAGATCCTTTTTGAGGAAGAAGGAAAAAAGAAAAAGAAAAAAAGAAGAAAGCAGTCTGAATGTTCAGCCTTTTGTACAGCAGCAAGTTTCCATGAGTGCTGCTTTGTTCGCAGCAAGCAAACTCCCTTGCCAGCGCTGAGGGGCAGCGCGCCAGCACGCCACTGCCACGCTCTGACCCCAAAACCCCGGCTGGCCTCGTTAACCGGCACGGCCAAGCGCCCGGCAGCCGTGGGGCGGGAGGCACCGAAATACTTCCCACTCTCATAAAACCCCACGCCCCACCTGCGGCTCCCCGTGCACCGCCGATGGAGCGGGGGGGCGGG